>NW_010123113.1:0-8526 GCF_000699245.1 Pterocles gutturalis
AGAGACGTGAAAAGATTTTGCGTCTGAACAAATAACATCAAGTGTGTACAATTGAGATTACTTTTGAATCCCGCTTTGTGTGTTATTGTAGTGAAATCTCTTTCATCTTGTCCTGCCTTAGGTCGAGGTTTTCTGGAGGTGTAGCTGTGCCCCGGGCAGCGTTAGCGAGGTGTCAGCTGGGATCCAGCACATGTGGGGGGAATCAGGAGTGTTCTCTGGCCAAGCTCTCAAATACAGCATCCTGGGGGAAGATCCCGTCGCGGTGGATCTTGTTCTGGTGGGTTCAGTGAATCCCTTAACTTTCCCCTCTTCTGTCTTGCAAACTGTGTCTTCTAGGATTGGCAAAGAAAAATCCTGTCTCAGAATCCTGTGCCTTGATGTCCTGTACGAGAGCTGACTGAATCCCTGCTGGGCTTGGTCATGCAACAGCACTCCTGTTTCCTGATAAAGTGAGTTAACTGACTGCTTACTGGAGAACAAACGTAGAGAAATACTCATCCTCCCCACCTTGAGCTCAGCTGCAGCCTTGCTGAGAGGTGAACTCCCTGATAGCGAGCATTGCGTGCCCTTTAGACCTTAGAGGCTTTGTGGCTTATCAGGAGCTTTGAAAACTAGGCTGTAAGATGCGTGTTGATGCAGTGTCTCTCTTTCAAAAGTGCATGTATTTCTGCATTAATTCTACTTATCTACCGTAATCATCCACTACTATATATGCTAATGCAGTCCATTACATGGTAATGGATAGTTTAGAAGGAATCTATCCATTATGATTAGCTTTCATGTCTGTAGGAAATTAATGCCCTTGCTGTGCATGTTTGCTACTTGGTTCTAGTTTATATATATATTTATAATGTATGCAGACATGTGTTGTTCTAGTACTGTGCTGGGGGAAATTCTAGACTACATGCCTTTTAACACATTGGTGCAGACGTATTTATTTTTTTTCTTTTAATTGCAAATTCCCTGCTAGATTTATAAACCCATCTGCCAGAAAACAGACTTTGCATCTATCTGGTTATCTGCTGTTGAAATTCCAGTTGGTACATCCGTGCAACCTGCAGCCCCTGCCTTCTGAGGGGAGTCTCCTGGCATGGACTTTTCAAAGGCTATGGGGGTAGTTTGCAAGTAAAATTTCAATCTCCAGTGATGAAAAACATCCATGCTGAAGGCCTGATAATGTATTTAAAATGTCTGGCGGCATACCCTGGATTACATGTTAGGTAATGTAGCTACTTCTAAATGTAGTAGCTGACTTTTTCAGTTGTACACGACTGAATAAATTTTCAAGGGAAAAATGTTGCAGGGACATTAAGAAATGATGATATTTGTTTAAAGCAGTGCATGCTGGAAATGTCCAAAACTTTGCTTGAAGAAACTGTGAACAATTGATTTATTTGGGTAGAGTTTCTTGCCTCTTTTTGTTTTTTCAAAGGCATGGATAAAACTCTTCTTCATGAAGCTTTTTCTGTCCATGCTCGGACACATAGTGTTAACCGAGGACATGTTCTGTGTGTTGTCATCCACACCTGATCCCAGTTTTATAAGCTGAAAGTGCCATAAAGCAGGTCCAGCAAGAGTTTGTGTCAGCATATTTGCAGTGAAAAATTATGGGGGACCTGGTGCCAGGAGGAATGAACTTGTTGCTCTGCTGCGTACCCACAAACCAGGTGTATCTCCATGGCTGCTTCACCCTGGCTGATGTGCGTGTTCTGAGTGATGCTGGGCTTATGGCTCGGAGCACTCAGAGTGAGGATGTCATGAACATGCGCATTTCCTTGCAGCCCTTGTCTCCACATGAAGATCTTCTGCGTTGCCTGCGTGCGTGTGCTGAACAGCCGTGCTCAGATCCGTCTGCCCTGAGCTCTCCCTGCTCTCATTGCTGGACCTCGCATGTGAGCATATTTGGGCACTGCTATATTCGGGCACTGCTAATGTCTGGTTTAGCTTTGTCCTTGCCCTTTCATTGTTGCTTTGTGTTTGATATATATGTCTAATAGCAAGAACAATTATGCACTGGAAAAGCCATCAATGCACTGCCACTGGTGTGTAGTGCTACAGCTCGCTTGCAGAGCGATGGCAATCCACACCAGCTGGCCATTTGCCCTTTGGAGTGTTTGAAATGGGATCAGATGCCTCTCTGAAGGAGGTGTTCATCCCTATGAACACAGAACTGGTACAAGGTTCCTCTGTGCAGCAGATGAGACAACCCTTCCCGCCTACCTGGCACAGGAATAGCTCGATGAAACTCCACGGCTTGTGCTGCACCAGGAACCAAACTGGGTGGTCTTTGGGGCTTTTTTTCCCCTTACCCTTAAGAGGTCTGGGAGGGCAATATCCCCGCTGTTGTGCACTGTTGATGGATGGCATCTGACACCGCACGCTCTGGCTCAGCAAGTTTGCTTCCCTTGCTGGCACCCAGCCTGTCCTGCAGGTGTAACCCTCTGCCACCCCCCGCCTGGTGGTGACACCCGCGTGTCCTATCCCGCCTGGCGGTGACACCAGCCTGCCACCCACTGCCTGGCCGTGACACCAGCCTGTCCTACCCCACCTGGCGATGACACCGGCCTGTCTGGGTCAGGGAAGGGCTCCCAAAGGGCTGTTGACTTTGTTGACTGGGAAGCCAAGAGAGTCCCGTGATGCAGACTGCAGTTGAACCCTTTCTCTCTGGCCTGGGGCAAGCACTTAACATGTTCCTCTTCCTGGCAGTTCTGCTCCCCTGGGCTGAAACCGTGGTTCCCTTTTTACAGCTGAGACTTGGGGGGAGTCAGCAGAGCTGTGAGCTGCCGAGCTGGGATGTCAGGATGCTGCTGGTGCTGCAGGGACAGTAGCGATGCTGAAAATGAGTGCAGGCAGGCGTGCTTTGGAAATGTTCACAGCTCCTCCAGCTTTTGACTGCTGCCAATCCAAGGAGGTCACCGTGTGGGTGAGGCGCACAGGGTGCTGGGGTACAGAAATCCATCCAGGAAGGGACAGCATATCGACAGCATGGTACAAGGACCCTCTTCTGGAAGGAATGTCTGCATGGACACTGCTGTATGTTCCTGTGAACAACTTATCCAACAAAAGCAAGTGGCAAGAACTACAGAAGTGGGATTTAATGCTGGGTGCGACCACACGTTTGCCTTGCTGGTGTGTAGAGCAGCACTTGGCTGCTTGCTGCTGTGCCGTCTGGCTTCCTCCTTGCTGTGATTCTTCAGGTGCATTCGTGGAAACCCCGCATTTAGCTGATGGCTCTGCTCTGCTGTTATTGTGGTTATCACTGAAATTAGGTTTCTTCGGGGCAATTTTGAATGTCAATCAGTGTATGTGCCAAAACTTCTGGCAGTCTTCCATTGCCTTTGCTGGCTTTGATTTCCTTTGCTGTTGTGGGCTTGGCCTCAAGGATCAGATCTTGGGTTTCCATGCTGAGAGGTGGGGGTGCTACTGCACTGACACTGAGGGGGTGCTGGGCAGTGGTGCTGGACACAATGGGACCAACACGTGGTCCGGATGGCTATGTCACTGTCCTGGGAGAGCTAGTCTTCAAATGCACTTTGCAGATCGTGAGATCTCTGGAATGAGGGTGTGTGAGCCTGGATTTTCCATCGCATCCTTTCCTCCCAGCTCAGCTATTTGGAAAGCACATTGGGTGCTTGTTTGTTTGTTTTTTCTTGTAGGATAATGGGGTATGAAGAAAGGTACGGAGGGCAGAGAGCCAGGGCTATGGGTGTTTTTCTTTGCAGCCAGCTGCACCGTGCTCCAGCGCGCGTGGCAGGACCCACAGTCCATCTGTCCGTCTTGCACCTCCTAGAGGGACCAGCCGCGCCGTCCCCTTGAGCAGGACGCTAGGTCTGTGCCGTTGGGGTGGGTTGCAGTTGCATGCCCAGATTATCTCTGTACGTTGCCACAGCTCCTGTCACCTTGGCTTGGGCAGTCTCCGTTGAGCTGTGTCCCCTCAATGACAACTCCGCGGTGCTCTGCAGACGTGGCTCTGGAGAGCCTGAGCCCCCCACAGCTGCCTCTGTTTTTCCCTAACTATCCAGAGAGGAAAGAGGAGGTGGTCTGTGTACAAGGGCCATTTTGTTACTTCGTTGAGACATTCTACAAGTCCTCTTCAGAGCCGTCACTGCTTCTGGTGACGATGACATTCTTGCCCCTGGCTGTCCGGGCGGGCGCTGGGGTTGCCTTCCCCCAGCTCCAGCTGACTCGGTGCCAGGCCTGGAGAACTGCTGAGGCAATGGTTTGGCAAAACACGTGAGCACGTACTTCAGATAGAGATGATGCACTGGTTTTAGATTGATTTTATTTAAAAAGGAAAAGGGGGGGGGAGAGGGGAGAAAAAAGTGATTTGATGAAATTTGCATTTAATTTTGCGTGTGTATTTGTGTTGGATTTATATTTATTTGGCTTGGGGAGACTTTACAGCACTTTAAATCTGTTTAAATCCGTGTAACTTAAACTCCCAGTATAACTAGTGTGTGGAGACCGGGATGAAATCTCATTAATTTTAATAGGATTAAGCATGTTCTTTTGCTGAGTCATCTTCTTTATCTTTCTCTGTTTTGGCTTCTCTGTGTTAAAAATGGGATAAACCTTTCCACTCTTCCATCTCTTTGTGACTGTCAAAGCATTTTCACAGAGAAGTGCCTTTCTGGTTGCTTACAATAATATTTTACACTTCCCTCCCCCCCCATGCTTTCAGCTGTAGTCCTACGATATCCAGGCTTTTATTGCCTTTTGCTTCCCCTAAAGGCACAATGATTCCTGCCAGCGAGAAAACAGTTACAGGTGTTTGCCTGCTAAGTTTCTGCACTCAAAATCATTTTGGTTTTTTTTGTTCTTTTTCTCTCTTTGAAACTGTGAAACAAGTCAATTAGTAGAGGGAAGTTTTGTAGAAGCCAGCAGGGACTGAGTATGTGCGGATGGGTGAGGGCAAAATTCATCCCTGTTCGTGAACGGGGAATAAATTGAAGAACAAGGCATAAAGGTAGAAGTGTTATGAGTGGTTGAAGGGAAATATTTGGGATCCATTTAAGCAAGCCATTAGCTAGAGAGGAGGCTACTTCATGCACTTGTGCTACCTCTTCACTCCCCTGTTTCTCAGTGTACATCATCCCCTGAATGGTGCTATTGACTGGTGTTCGTTTGTGTGTGATCTATGTTGTAGGAACCACCCTTCTTCCCCCTCTCCTTCCGAAAAGACAAACCCCACAGCAGGTATTTCTGGATGTTCCTGAGATGCTCTTAATGACACTCTTGCTAAAGATATGCTTTCCTACAAGTAGACTGTCTTGTAGCTCATGTACTAAGCTGAATTTTAAGAGTCTTTATGTTCATTTCCAGCTCTGAGCAGTTCCTTCTATAGCTATACACAAATGACTGTCTTCTTACAGCTCCTTTTCCACCCTGGGAGATAAGGGAGGGTTGGTCTAATCCGACCTGACAGTCTGCTCTTTGGAGCTGCTGCCCTGTTGTGCTGTGGACTGACCCACGTTACAAAGATCGGATGGGTGTATTTGTGTCAGCAGAGCGTCTTCCCATCATCATCCTTTTGATGAAACTTTACATCATCAGGGTGTCTTTTTGCTGGCAGTAGCATCCTGGCTTCAGTTCCCGTATCTAATTAACAAAGGAGAGCATGGTGGAACAGCAGCTCTTTAATTCTTTTGCCATAAGAGCAACAGGAGATTGGCTTGTTCAGGGGGTTAAGAATGGGAGACTCTGATGGGTGAGAAATGCCCCGTGATGAGTTGAAATTCTCCATGTCCAAGCAAAGAGCATTTATTCCCTAGATCTCTACCTGCAGTAAATGGGTGCTAGTCTAATTCTTAAGTATTGCTGTAAACAGGTTTTTTTCTGTCTTTCTCAGCTGTGCTGATTGAGGGTTCTTTCCTGCAAAAAATTTTCTTTTAAATTATTGTTTTGTCCTGTGCAGAGAGCTTCTTTAATGTCTTACTGGAAGTCTTAATTCTGGCCAAGCTGCCTGGTGCAAAATCAATTTAGTGTGCAGGGTGTGTAGGTTCCCTTGTCTCCAGATGAGCTGTTGACCTTTGTCATCTGAACTGAATGTTTACACCACTGCTTCTGGGCCTTTTTTACAAAGGGTGCAGTAGATGTTCGGTCAATAAGAGCTGTAGGACTTGTTCGTCAGTCAGCTTATTGTGCCACGTTAGCAGACCTGGAGTGCAGGAGGCTATCGGCATGAGGCAGAAGTAGAGGTCTTGCACAGTATTATCTTCAACAGTTATCAGTCGTGTTGGGCGGAGACATTATCCACCAACGCTTGGTATCATGAGACCCTCTGGCAGTTCAGTTAAAAGCCAGGATCCTCCTGCTGTTCCCTTTCTCTTCAAATCTTTTGTGTGTGATCCAGCACAGATCTCTGGAACTTCACTGGTGGCACTTGTCCTCCTGAAAACCCATGGTTTCCTTCAGCTCTTATTGATTATTTTATTATTTTACTTTATATGTTATTTATTATTATTTCTGATTCCTGTTCTAATCAGTTGTCAGTCCCTGCAAGAGCCTTTCTTTGGAGCCAACGGCACCTTAGTTTGCTTTAGAACTTTGAAATGGTCCCTCACCAAAAACCTGTATAGAAATCCACTGTGATGAGTAGCCTCAGAGATTTTACATAGGAAGGATCATTTCCTGCTGCTGAAGCTGGGTTGACTCTGAAACCATGAAGCAAGGTGATAATTGCCACCAAGAACAATTGTATCTTCATCTATGACAGTGTTTTTTGAGGGATGGCCAACAGTTTATGTTTCCCTGGCAGGATAGAGCAGGATCCGTGTGTCCTGGCTGCAGTGACCACCTTTGAGGGGGCTGGAGCAGGCGTGTGCTGGGGCTGAAACACATGGCTGGTGGTGTCTGGGGTCTGCCTGCTTCTAGTGGGCACATCTTGGGCAGCGAAGCCAGCAGGGGAGTGCGATGTTGGAAGCCTGCCGATGGTCACATACCTTCATTCTACGCACGCACACGTCCCACTAGCTCTGCTAGACTTAGTCTGGGGTGTAAAGTGAAAGACGTGCTTTGCATGTTTGAAGAATTGCTGCCTAAGGCAGAGCAAAAAAGCTGTTTTAGCAAACAGCTTTTGACTGGATCTGGTGTACTGGTAGATTCCCTTTTGTTGCTTTTCTTGTCTGCTCCCTGTTGCAAAGGGAGCAAGGATTTCTAGGCTTCCAAAATCTTGTAATGTCTAGAAGCGGTTGATACAATTAAATCCATTCAGTGAATCAACAGCTGTCACAGAAGGGGATTTTTGGTGGTGGTGACCCATCCTCACAATGAATACCGGAACGAAAGGGAGTTTTAGATTAAAGTAAAACCAGAAAATGCTGGTGAGGTGGGTGGTTTCGTGGGTTTTGGTTGTGCCTTTTTTTTTTTTTTTTCCCTGCAGGTTTTGGCAATATTAGCAAGGAGTTCTTGCTGGGTGGTATGTTCTCCACTTGGTGTTTGACCCCTCTGAAAGTGGAAAAAGGTGTAATGCGAATTGTGGAGTGGGCAATCTGTCCCCTGGTAGTCCACCAAAAACTGCAAACCCTTCTGCTAAATGAGCTCTTAGGTTATTATGTGTCTTGGGACAGATTTGTTTGCAGAACAACGTATTGAAATCGGTCAGATTCCACCCGCAGAGGTTCCTTCTGGAGTTACAAGACACGCTCCAAAATTGCAATTCGTTAGGTATGTCCCACAGCGTGCTCAAGCGTTCACTTTTACAGTTGCTTCTGAGCAAGATTCAGTGAATGTCATCCCGTGAATGCCCAGCCGTAATGCTGGGCTTCATATGGCGATTCATATGCATAAAGGATGTCTGCACAAAGGAGAGAATTTGTAAGAAGTTTGTATCAGTGTTTTTCTCTTGTCTCCAGGAATGTTATCACTGGAGGGAAGGGAAGGAAATGAGCAGCACCTTTAAAAAGCAAAGACTGAACTGGTGGGGATGCAGGTTTAAGTGGTTAGAGATTGTTTGATGTTGGCATAAATATGCAGGAAGAGTTTTCTATGTTGGCGTCTCAGTGCTTGAGAATTTGCTAAGCAAGATTTGACACATAATTCCTCTTCAGATGGCTGTCATTAAAAAAAAAAAAAACAAAACCACCCAGAAAACAACAACCCAAAAGCAACCCCAAAAAGCCCAGCCCATGCTGTGAACGTCTAATCCTCGCTGCAGGGCATTTTTTCTCCTCCATGATCTGCTTGTGCAGATTTAGCTCCTGATATAATTTAGGGCAATTCAAGTGACCGTGCCCTCCTGGAAAGTGGCTCTGGTGACCCAGAAGCTGGGTTTTGCTGGTGGAGGCAGAAGCGCTGCTTTCTAGGGCAGTGGAAGCCTTTAGTTTCTCCACACTTGCAAATGAGACTCATGAAGATCCTTGTGCTCCCAGGGTGTCTCTGGCATCACCGCTCTGAATCAGGAGCCTGGGCGTGGAGCAGAGCCTCTTCCTATGGAGAACCCTTCTCCACCGGGGTTCACCTGGATATTGGCTGCACTCTGCCTGCCAAAGTCCTCATGGTTTCTGATATTAGGGTAATCATTGATGT
>NW_010123113.1:8551-17345 GCF_000699245.1 Pterocles gutturalis
GTCAGGCTTGTGCTGTGTTTTCAGGTTATCTCATGCTTTTGCTAAATACGTGAATGTTCTGTAGCCAAGAACAGGTTTTGCAAACATTTTTTGATGATAACTAAAGCTTATCGCTAGCTTTAGGTGCAGGCTAACCATGCTGGACAATGAGACACACACCTCAGTCACAGCTTCTGGCTTCAGAGAGGTACTGTCCCAGGGTCTTCCATAAAGTGGAGTGTGCCAAGTCTTTTCTCCATTAAAAGCAAATGCACCTTTTTCAGTATTGTGACAGGTTTTGTAAGACTTAATCCTTGCTAGACTGAGATTTGCTCTGTTGACTCTTGCTTTATAAGTCTAAAGACAGATTTCAGTGTGAAAGGCCAAAGTACATCTTTTATTAAAGAGGTGCTTCAGAGTTTGTTAAAAAAAAAAAACAAAAAAAAACCAAAAAAAAAAACAAAAAACAAAACCACCTTTGGAATTACAAAGGAGAGCTGGAAGAGCAGAGGGTTGTTGCCCAACCTCTAGTGGAAATGTTCTTTTTCTTGTTTGTGTTTGAAAGTTGGTGGCTTCATACTGCTGAAGCCTTACTCCCACTGGTTGTTAACAAAGAAGGTGAAAACCTGGCATCGATGGCAATCTTCCTTCGTATTGCCTTGCCAGGACACCTTGTGCCCAACCATGCTTCAATGGTAGGGGAACTTTCTCTGCCTCTTTAATTCTTGGCCTTTTGGAAGTGAGCATTGGCATTAGATTTACCAGCAACAACTTGGAAAGTTACTCTTCCAGCTTCTTACTGGGATGGACACAGCCTTCCACGATGGACCCTTCTTCCTCCTCAGGTCCTGAAGAGATGCTGGTTCTCCCCCAAACGGACCCAGAATAGAAAGGGAACCTGAAGAGGAGGCCGCTGGTCTTCTGACCCATGCAGTCACTTAAAAGGTAGCTCTGGAGTTTTCTCTGGTCTCCTTTGGAAACTCATGTTTCTGGATGATTTTAAGAAGCAAATACACCTCCTAGTCGTTGACCGTTATCATGCCAGAGCATATATTATGTGACTCTGAGGTTCCTGTCCTCCTTTATGGATGACTCTGCTGCTTATGGGGCAGTTCTTGGTTTGCTACAAATTGCAGCTTTCAAGGAAAGTGGTGCCAGTTCAACTTGTGCACCTGGCTCTAAACTGGTGTGGTTTACTGGTGTGGTTTGCTGCTGCTTCATGAGTAGCTGAACAGTCTCCAACAGGAGCGAGAGCAGCTGAGGGGGCGTTTGGGTGGGTTTATGGGTGGGAGGCCCCTACAACCAGCCCATGGGACTCTCCAGCCTGCAAGTTGGGCTTGTTTGTCTGAGGTCTGGTTCTGAAGATCCTAAACTTGCTTTAAAGGATGAGGCTGGCCACCTGGGTCCTTGCTCTTAGAGCCTTTTCTCATTGCAGACTTGCAGAGGCTCTAGCAGCAAACCAGATTTGGAGCCAAAGGTGGGGTTTGGTGGGCAGGACATGTAGGTTCATTCAAACGTGTTCAATTCCTGGCACATGTTTTGGTTTGTATCTGGTTTCATTCAGTCACAGCCTGTTCCACCGGTTGACTCCTGACCTGTTGTGGTGTTCTGCTGCCATCGGATGACATCACGCGTTTGTGTTCGATTATGTTGGAGCTGAAGTCTTCAAAACACTATTCAGTGTGTCAGAGTGAGCAGTTACTACTGGCAGCGTGGCTTTCAGATGTTTGTCCTTACGCTTGTTGTCGTCATCCACGCTTGGACAACCTCCTCCAGGCAGCCTCATGACCCAGCTCATTAGTGTATGCTGAGCTCGACTTTGGACCAGGGAGGGCTGATCTTGTTGGTATTTTGGCTTTTCTCATTTACTGTTCCCCTTGTTACAGAATCAGAGCATCTTTGGCTTAAAATCAGTAGGCAGAGGTTTCTAATGGGTTCAGTCTGTGCTGCTCCTTTTAGGTCACAACTTCTGGAGGAGTAAGAATAACCTCTTGCTTCCAGTTCAGGTGTTACAAGTTGAGGGAGAGGTTTCAACTTTGTTTTTTCCATATTCTGTTGGCATACTGTTGAGAAAAAAATTGAAGACTGACATAAGCATGGAGGCATACAAGAGTGCTTCAGAAAATATCTGTATTTGGACCTCATTGGTCCAGTAACATACAGAAGAGGAGAGAGGTTATGGGAAAACGTGCAGTTTTTCACTTCCATGTCTTTGGTGTAAGTTAAATTGCTGTTTGTGGTAGTTGTGATCTTTCCTGGTGAGCTGCAATGTTGACTGTAGATGCCCATGGTACTCGGGTGACCCTATGGAATAGTTTTGCAGTCCTCATTAGCAGCATCAGGAGCAGCAGACAGACAGACAGGCTTTCCGTTACAAGCTCGGAAAGGTTCAGAAGAACCTGTTACTGCCCATGCAGTCCCTCTTCCATGAATGAGGGGTCTTTGGACAAAGACATCTGTACTGGAAAAGGGCTGAGGAGCTCAAACCAAGCTTATTTTACTTTGACCTATTAATCACTCAGCATCAGGACTCAAAACTTAACAGAATTCCCCTGAAACTGGAAAGAGGGAGCCTAGAACGAGGTGGTTTTTGTGTAGATGAGACCCAAGAGCTGGGCTGAAGAACTTCTGCAGGTGCTGCCGTGGCAGCTGTGGACATCCATGAGAGTAAGGAGAGGGATGTTTTACCTCTGGGTTGTGATGACACGTAGGTTTAAATTCAGGGTGGTGCATGACCTGAAGACTGACTGGCTATGAAGAACCTACCCCAGGGAAGGCCAGCAAGGATGAGAAGAGCTGTACTGCATTTGGTTCTCTCTTTGTTTGGAAAAAAATAGACTTGGCTGAGCTTCCCCACCCGCCCTGCCCTGTAATTTCCACATCTTTCAAGCTGTCAGAATCACAAAGCAGGGGGAGATGTGCCAGCAACCTTCATTTGGTATTGCTGTAGACATCTTCCTGGCCTGGAGAGTTTGGGAAGAATCTTTTGATTTGTGCTAACATATAGGTGGTGAAAATCTCTGCAGTATCATGTTGCATTGTGATAAGCTGGAATGTATTTTTGCTGCATCTCACTTGGCAGATTTTCCATATAAAGCTGCCTTTGTTTTTCAGTTAGAGTTGTTAGCTTAAAAAGAAGAAACCTCCTATTATCTAGGAGCCTTCAGGTTGTTTTGTTTGTGAGGATAACCGGAGGTGGAGGCACATACAGTTTGATTTTTCTTTTTTTAATTTTTAAAAAATTACCCATATTTCAGGATATGCACAAAGATCCTGCTTCCTTGCAGAAAGGAGAAAGAGCCCAGAATGCTTTCCTTCCTTCCAGTTCTTTTAGCACTGAGCAGAAGTTCCCTTTCAGTCGTTGCAGTGGGACCAGTTTGGGCTCTTTCCAGGCTGTCTGGACTTTCTGCTGTATTTCTGAGCTCTCCACAGGATTGCCTGATGCTGTTGTATGTAGCACAGGGTGCCATCGCTGCTGCGCGTAACCCTCCTGAAAACCACGCACAGGCTTCAGCTCCTGAGCAAGCCGGCGGAACCTTCTGTTCTGGGTGGAGACGTGTCCCGTTTCTACACTCCTAAAATTAGCATTACAGCAAGATAAACCTATAGAGGAGCATAATGATTTCTCAAAAATATCTGGAGTAAAAAACAGCAGTGAAACTATCAACTTTAGTAAAATTTAACCTGCCCTATATCGCCAGGAAAGTTGCTGACTGCAGTAAATTCTTCAGGGCAGGAGGTGGGTGGGTGACCAGACTTTTAACACATTGTCAGTTTTATTTGCTCCAAAAGTAACACTTGGTTAATTGTCCCTTCAGGCTGAAGTTCCTGCTTGTTTAAGTCTCTGTTAGCTCCACGCATGGCAGTTTTGAATTTCATAGCACCTCAGCCACAATTTATTCCTGTGCGTGTACGCTGCGCTGGTTCCAGCTTCTGCTGCCATCTCTCAGCAAGCAGGAAGCACCCATGCTCCAGAGCACCTGCTTCTGCAGGCACTTTGAGAATCCAAAATCATGAGTTTGCCTTTTCCCCTTCTTGATCTCCTTTGTTCTGTATGAGCTCAATGGCTGAGGAGTTCGTGTGGGAGCCCACCGGGATGGTTCTCCTTTGAGGGTCCTGGTGAAAGCTGTTTCATTTGAAACACGTGGTATGAAATGCCTTGCGTAGGACCTCCTCTTCCTATGAGACAACAGCATGTCGGAAAATTTGCTGGCTGCTTTGGGTGCGGATCGGACCAGGGAAGGTTGCAGTTGAGCCATAGTGCACATTTTTATTGCCTGGAGGTATTTTTGTTGACAGATTTTATTGTCCAGTCACAGCTTTATGCTGTTAGACTTTGTCAGTTCATTTTTCTTTGTATTCAAACTGGATTGTTTCAGATATTCCAAAACAATCCACATTCTTATAAATGAAAGAAGATGGCTGGTCATTTTTCACAGGAGAAATGTTCCGCTGAGTAGTACTTCCCACCATCTGAACTGCAGAACCTGGCACTAGTGTGGGTGAGAAAGGATGATGGATGGGTGGTGCTGGTTTGAGGGTTTGAGGCTTTAACATTTATTTTCTCAGAGGCAAAGTGTGATGGCCATGAAGCCTCAACGGTGCCAGCGTGAGCTGTCCTCACTAGTGGGGTAACAAAGGCGTAAGCTGTCTGCCTTGTGCCCCAGGAGGTGCGAATTGAGGTACAGGAAGATAGAGATGGGTAAAGCTGGTAATATTCAAAACAAAACTAAAAAAAACCAAAACCCAAACCACCCACAAAACTCACTGCAGCTGAATAACATAGCCCCACATCACTTCCATGGGACGGAGCCTGAGCTTGGCTTGTGTCACTGTCAGACGTGGGCTCTAACCAATAAAACCTCCTTCTTCTCTGGGTTCCTGGTGGGGAAAGGAAGATTGAGCAAGCTGCTGAAAATCTTGAACCTGAAGGATACAGCCCTTTAATATCTTAGTGAATTAGCTCTACTCTTCAAAGGCAGCAATTAATCCACCTCTTGCATGGAAATGTCTTTCCATTCCTTCTGGGGGAGCGTGTTGTGGTTCAACCCCAGCCAGCAAGAAGCACCACACAGCCTCTTGCTCGGTCCCCCCCAGTGGGATGTGGGAGAGAACCAGAAGACTAAAAGTGAGAAAAACCCATGGATTGAGATAAAGACAGTTTAATAGATAAAGCAAAAGCCACGCACGCAAGCAAAGCAAAACAAGGAATTCATTCACTACTTCCCATGGGTGGGCAGGTGTTCAGCCACCTCCAGGAAAGCAGGGCTCCAGCACGTGTAACGGTTACTTGGGAGGACAAACGCTGTAAATCTGAACATCCCCCCCATTCCTTCTTCTTCCCCCAACTTTATATGCTGATCATGACGTCATATGGTATGGAATATCCCTTTGGTCAGTGGGGGTCACCAGTCCCAGCTGTGTCCCCTCCCAGCTTCTTGTGCACCCCCAGCCTGCTGCTGGTGGGGCGGGTGAGGAGCAGAAAAGGCCTTGGTGCTGTGTGAGCACTGCTCAGCAGTAACTACAACGTCCCTGGGTTATCAACACTGTTTCCAGCACAAATCCAAAACAGCCTCATACTAGCTACTATGAAGAAAATTAACTCCATCCCAGCCAGAACCAGCCCAGGGCATGGTGGTGTTGACCTTGCAGAGATGCTGTTCCCCGTGAGCGTTGCACGGCTTTGGCCCCGTGTAGCATCGCGTGCCTTTGGCAGCACGGAGCCTGAAGTGCTTCCAACTTGTGAGAGTTTCATGTGTTGGTCGAGTGTGATCACAGAGTTTCTCAGCAACACTTGGCATTCCACCTCCTTGAAAGAGACTTTAAGGTGTTTGTTCTGTTCATGCGGAGCACCTTGAAAGTCCTGATCTGTTATGTTTGGCCATTTATGAGCAGAAGAATGCATTGTCTTGCAGATAGTAATATGTGGCAGCTGGAGAAGTACTTTAGCAGCTACAACCTTCTTTTAAAAGCACCATCTCCACACCAGTCTTCCGGAGGATTCAGGAGTCTTCTCAGAGGCTCTCTACTCAGTGACATTGCTTTTTTCCTTGCTCTCTGGCTTAATAACTCCCATCCACATTGGTCAGATGTGAATCTAGAGCGTGTGTTGTGTATGCTGAGCAAGGATGCTGTCTCTGTTCTTTTGTCTTCATCGTTGGCAGCTGTTGGCATCTTTTGGCTCGTGCCCTGAAGCTCAGGTGCTGCTGTGGCCGTCCCAGGCACCTTTCCTGGGGGTGTGTGCCATGCAGATTGATGCAGCCATAGATGAAGGCTACACTACACGCTGAACGCGGTGGTTCATATTTATGGGAGGAGAAGATGTATTACTTTATGGCTGCCTAATTAAAATATTTTTGCTTATTGGCCTGTTAACAGATTGCCATGTGATGCAGTCTGTGTGGACTTTTTGGCTGTGTAGGATTTTTTTTTAAGATCTTTTTCCATGGACATGTATCAGGAGAACCATCAGCAAAGGCAGCAGCAGCACAGACCGATGTCCATCCGATCCTCTGTTCTGCCCGCTGCAGTGAGACACGCCAGCTCTGCCGCAGCGCATGGCCAGCTGTGCGGTGGGATGCTCTCAAGAAGCTGTCTGGTAGGAGAAGGAATATAAGTGATGTTCTTCCAGACCTGAGCTGGCGATGTCTCTGCTCTGAATCACGTGTTGGAGCATGTGTAACTTGCATCCTGCTGCTGCTGCAGATCAGCCTCAAACGCTCTGCTGGCCTCAGGTCAGCCCCAGGTGTTTGTAGATACAGCTTGATGGTCACCATCCAAGCCTGGCTGATGTGTCCATGAGATAAGACCCAGTGATTTCTAGGCACACTTTCCTTCAAAACTCCCTCTGAAAGTCTGGAGCTGGGCATGTCCCACCTCAGTCATCCTCCCAGAGGAGCATGTTGTTAATACTGGAAACGGTGGGGGCATGGAGAGCCTGTATTGAGGCAGCAAATGGACCTTTGACCTTTGTATCCTGGGTTTTCTGAGGAAGTGGGAACACTTCTTGCTGTGCAGGCATCTTGGGAGGTCAAAGGAACACCAGGGACCTATAATGCCTTTCCTCCCCTGTGATCTCGTACACTTCTTTGCTTCACAACCTCTGCTCAGTTCATCCTTCGTTGTTGATAGCACGCGACCTTTTGTAGACAAAACTTTGTAACTTGGCATTAACCTTCTTTGGGAGCCAAAGGAACCTGATGCCTCTAAAGCTGCTGTTCAGAGATGTTACTTCACGTGGCCCTGCTCAGCCAGCAGTGGGTCGGCCCCGCGCGCCTTGGCGCTGCCCCTTCTATCTCCAGACCTCTCCGTGGGTGCAACTTCAGCCGTGGAGGTAAGCGTGGGAAGCCAAATGCTGCTCAAGATGGTGGCACAGATTCTAGCTTTGATTCACAAAATGAGATGTGCTTGTCTTCCCCGAGCAAAATCTGGGTTCATGCTGTTTTTGCGAAGAGCAAAATATAGCCCTTGTTTTGAGAGCTGACAACACATGAAGTGTTTAGCAGCAATTGCAAGTTGAAGCCAGGCCTTATGTCTTCTCAATTTGATGGGAGAGTGGCATCATTGTCTGCAAAAGGTATCCCACCCTTGTTTTCCCTGCTTTGCACTGAGGACAGAAGATGTTTTTTGCAGCTCTTTGACCTTATTTCGTGCCTTGTCCATGAACGCTTGTAGGTGTGAATTTTGGGGCAGTGTCTGCCAGCTCTTGGAGGACAGTTCAAAGGAGCGTGTGTTGCCCTAAATGATTTGCTTTGCTCACTTTGTACCTGTGATCTCTAACACTCACACTCCCTCCTTCCATGATTTTTTGTCCAGTTTGATGCCTCTCCTTTTGCCTTGGTACAGTCACTTTAGGGGTTTCTATTCCAAAGGCTTCACTCTGCTTTTGCAACATCACCCCAATCAGTGTTGTTTGACATAATATTTTGAAACTTTTTTTCCACAAATTCCTTGGCTCGAGCACAGGGACATGAGCAAGAAGGAGGAACGTTTCTGGAACCCAGCAGGCAGTGCCCTCTGGATGCGTGTGTACGTTGCAGAGTCATCAGTCTTTCAGTTGTTGACTCAGAGTTATTCTGGTTTTCCAGCATGGTTGTTCCCTGCTGAGTTACAGCCACGGTAAGAGTAAACTTTGCACTTTTTCGGAGTGCAGTCCTGTTCCCAGATTTTATTTGTTGCTGTCTTTTGTGGTTTGGTTTGACTTTTAATTTCCTTGGGGATGCTCTACAGATGGAGAAGGTAGTGCTCAAAGAGTGAATTTTGCCCCAATCTCTCAAAATTACTTCTGATGGGAACAGTAGCGTTCATCTCCTCCTTCGTGTTGTCTCTGACAGCCAGAGGATGGCCTCTTCCGAGGAACAGCACTGTCTGGAGAAGCTTTAGCCGGTGCTTTCGTGGGATGTGGGTGGTGTGGGTGGTCAGTGGGGTCCCTGAGCACAACTGGAGCCACGTGGGACTGGCTGGAAGTGTCATGGGAAGGCAGTGTTGGGCCCCTCCCCACAAGAAGGACATTGAGGGGCTGGAGCAGGTCCAGAGAAGGGCAACGGAGCTGGGGAAGGGTCTGGAGCACAGGGCTGACGAGGAGCGGCTGAGGGAGCTGGGGGGGTTCAGTCTGGAGAAGAGGAGGCTGAGAGGAGACCTCATCACTCTCTACAGCTGCCTGAAAGGAGGGGGCAGTGAGGGGGGTGCTGGGCTCTGCTCTAAAGGAACAAGTGACAGGACAAGAGGAAATGGCCTCAAGTTGCACCAGGGGAGGTTTAGGCTGGAGATTAGGAAAAATTTATTCACTGAAAGAGTGCTCAGGCATTGGAACAGG
>NW_010123113.1:17376-20952 GCF_000699245.1 Pterocles gutturalis
CTGCCCAGGGCAGTGGTGGAGTCACCATCCCTGGAGGGGGTCAAGAAACGTGTAGATGTGGTGCTTGGGGACATGGGTTAGTGGGGTGGGTGGTGTTGGGTTGATAGTTGGACTTGATGATCCTTGAGGTCTTTTCCAACCTTAATGATTCTGTGATTCCAGTTATAAGAGGCAGTTGTTAAGTCAAGAAGAGTGATCTGCAAGTGATTGCGACTCTTGTTCTGGATGTATGGGATTGTGCTAAGGTGGAAGAGGCCAAAAAAAAAAAAAAACCTCAAACCCTAGCTGGAGGTTCTGGTATTGAATACAGCATCCCAAGCATCATCTGGACTGCATTAAGGTGTGACTGCATCTGCTTATCCTCTCGCTGGACTTGGAAGCGAGCTGTTTGTGTGTCTGCTGTACTTACAGCCCGTGTGTTGTGTTCATCTGCTTCACACTCACTCTGCAATGGATAAAGGGATTTTTTTTATAACTGGCTAAGGAACATTTAAAATGATTTCAAGCTTGTAAGTTTGTATTGAGTGCCTTGGGGGAGGGATCATCAGTTGGCCCTTGAGTACATGGTGTTGAGTGAGAGGGAAAGGAGAGACAAAGCTCTTGTGTCTGAGCTTGGCATGTCCCCCCCAGATGGTGCTGGCCTGATCCAGAAAGGCTGCCAGGTGCTTTGGAAGACGTGAGAGGCATTTACTGGGATTGTGCTTTCCTCTGGAGCTGTTGCAGTCAAGTGGGACGACAGTCATCTGTGATGGGGAAGATTTCTGGTGGGTTAACCTGGCTGGGGATACAAAGCATCTCTGTGCATAGGAGCCAGACAGCTCTATTAATGCAACAGCTTCTAGACACTCAGTGTGACCAACGTTTGATCTTACAAATACATGTAGTTCTTGGGTCAGCTGAGATTCAAGTTATTTTATTTGTCCTAAAAACACTGTGCCAAACCTAAAAAAACTATAATAACAATTATAATATTTATGTATAGATATAATGCTGCTATATCTGCCTTTCCAAAATGCAATGGAAGATGTTTATTCTTTGAGGGTTCGTTAGTATAGCTACAAAGGTATTAGTAAAAGTAGAAAAAAAACCCCTATAATAAGAGAGTGCGCTATGTTTGTATTCGTTGCTGTTATTCTTTATTATTTTCTTTGAAACAGTAAATGCATGCATTATTGCACAGCCAGTTCATTCTCAGGGTCAATAAAATATTCCTTCCTGTAAGCCTTATACCTTGAAAAAGGACAGCAGACATAAGCTGGGCTCTTTGAAATGTAAAATTTACCCTTAATGATGTATTTTTTTTTTCTGTGGGACAGATATTGCTTGCTGAATCTCTGCCTGTGACCTGTGAGCTTTACAAAAAGTGCACTTCTTTCTGCCTGACGCGGGGGAGAGGGCAGGTTGGCGAACGGTGCTCTGAGCATCTTGGTGAGGTACCTGTGGTGTCCGTGAGGGGACCCAAATGGTTTGCTTTAAGTTGAAGGATTTGGAGTTGAAAGCAAACTTTTGCTGTCTGTCAGCAGTAAGGATCTGTCTGTGCCGGGAAAATCTCTCGTGGGCAGAGTATTTCACATCTTCCCTTGCTTTCCCCCTTGCTCCCAGTATTTTGGAGTTTTCAATGATTAAACTACAGCATATGCAAAGAGTGACAGCAAGAGTGTGCTAAAGGCTAAGGCAAACTTGTGCAAGTGCCTTCAGTACTTTTCCCACTGTTGTGGATGAATAACCCAATTCCTATGAGCGGTTCCCCGCTGACGACGCTGTCCCAGGCAGCCAGTGCCGGTGTGGCGGGGGCTGCGGTGGTCTGTCGCACAGGTCATCTCCTCTCCTGCGCTGGTTCTGCCAAGACCCACTGAGGTGCACTTCAAAGAGCCAGTGATACGGAGGAATGGGAAAGTCAGTCTGCACTGGGCGTGCGCGGTGCGGAAGGGGAGCGGGACCCCGGCGCAGCTGGTGCTGGCTGGACACCAGGCGCTGGTGCGCAGGGCTGCTGAGCTGCCTTGCCCTGCCGAGGCTTTCAGTGGGGCGGGTCAGGCTTGGGTTCTATCTCCAGCTGCCAGGTTTGATGACCCAGGCACGAGCTTCTGGCTGCAGTGAGAAACCTGCTGGCACAGACCAGGCGTGGTGCTGTGCACGCTTACTCCAGGGAGGAGGCTGCAGCGGAGTGTGCGAGCTAAGGTCAAGGTGCAGAACCCAGCACGCGGGTCCTTTCAGTCTCTCTGGGAGAGCAGAAGATGTAGAAATGCTCCATTTATTTTCAACGGGCAAAATAACTCTTTACTACATTAAATGAAAGGGCAGGAAGAAGACTTTGAGTTCCTTAGGGAACTTGCAGGGTAACTAGGGATGCTGAATTTGAGGCACTGCATTTTAGTATTGAGTAGTTGATGACTGTTGGATGTTTTTCACTATGCTATTTACACCATTCACACATCTGCTCATTCTGCGTTGTGAGCTGCCTTTGTCTTCAACTGCAGTCGTCATGTACACGTCTGAGATGTCCCACAAAGCTGAATCTCAACACTGTTTGGTGGCCAGGACATTTCTCCTCATAATTGCAGGATGAGGAGTAAAGCTTGCTTCAGTGATGACGAAGAGGATTGTCCTGAAAAGCTACTTAGGGAAGAGTCTTACCAATTGGTCTTGGTTCAGACCGAACTCTTTGGAAGCTCATATAAAGCTTTAAAAAGTCTTGGAAACAGGAGGGTAAATCCATGTCGAAGCTGATGATCTGCTCTGAAGTCAGCAGGAGCTGCTCCAGTGACTTCAAGGATGAGAGCCCATCCATTGGGACAAAATCTTGTGTGTGCATTGGTAATGAAGAAAAGATGTTGTCTCTTTATTGTGTAATGTGGGGAAATGAAGGCTTACTGTGGGTGTGAATCTTCCTCAGTAACAGCTCATGTCTGTGTAATGTCTCGGAAGACCTGAAATATTGGCTTTTGCTTGTTTCCAATCCGAGTTTCTTTTAGCTTTTTGCAATGAGCAGGAAAATCAAGGCAGGAATCAGCTATGACTGATGCTTGGTTTGGACTGACTTGGTGTAAAGGCAGGGCCAGGACTGTAGTTCCTCATGTTATCCGTGTGCTCAGTGCAAACCCTCCTGCTGACCCTGGGAGCAGCATCAAGGGTGCCAGAGGGAGTCACGAGGCATCACGTCTGTGCTGCCGTATGCCCGTGGGCTTGGGCTTTGTACACATGGCTTTGGACTTGGGCTGTTCTCCACTGGGGCCTGAAGGAAGAAGAGCAAAGTAACCACTCAAAAGAAAGAGCCTCTGGGAATTTGGGAATGGACTTTTCCTGTCTCTGCATTGTTGTCTGCATGCTGTGTGTAATGGTACTTGCCTGCTTTTTGTGCATTTTTTTTTTTCCATTCTTGCTGATAGGAGTGTGTTACATAGAACACTCTCTTGATATAAACTGATCATTTTCTTCTTTTTTTTTTTTTTTTTTTTTTTTTAATAGGTACATTGGAGAGGATTTGAAAGTGATATAAGAAAGAATTGCTCCTGGGAAGAGAAGCCTCCCTGCAAGGCCACCCCTGAAGATGTGGACTGCTGTTGTATTCTTCCTGCT
>NW_010123113.1:20981-24404 GCF_000699245.1 Pterocles gutturalis
TCCTGAAAGGGAGAGGAGTCCATATAGTGCGAATAAACAGGCTTACCACTGAAGAGCAGTGCAGGCAGGCTTGTCCAAGTCCAGGTGCTTCAGGTGAGGTTCTTGTCCCTTAGCTGGAATTCCAGCTGGGTTTTCTGTTCCTTAAAGGTCTCCTCTGTTTCCCTGACGAGTATCTTTTTTAGTTCCAGTTGTTACAGGTGTTTACCGTCACAGCTTCTCTGTGCAGTCCTGTGGTGCTAAATAACTTCTGACAGCTTTGGTTAAATTGAATCCAGAACAACCATTTTCTAGGGCCGTTTCAGCTTCCATAAGAAATAGCACGCGTGTCCCTTGGTGTGCACTGGCAGTGTACGAGCGATGTCAGGTCACTTGACTTGAAGAGTGATTATTCCCTGCTGCCGGGTGTTTGCCAGCGAGCGGTGCTGTTGCAGGGAGCTGCGCTGGAGTGAGTGCTCTTCGCTGACTGGTGTTTGTGTGTGTGCACTTTTTCTGCCTTAGGAGAAACCAGCTGTACCCTGCAACTAAGGGTTAAACACGTCTAGGGAGATGAGAGCCTTCTGCCGTCTACCTCTGAGATGTTTTTAAAAAGTATTAACCTTCTAAGTGAGTGTTTCAAAGTTGTCCTTAGGAAGGACCCTATCTTCTCTAGATATGTGTGGAAGCTTGTAGCACCTACAGACGACTGGTGATGCTGCCGTGAAGGCGAGACCTTGGCTCAGGTGGATGGATGTCTGACAGTGAGATTGGTGGGAACATCTTTTAATGCCCAGTGATTTCTCAGTGCTTTACTTTAAACATGAGACATTCCTTCATAGCGGAAAGAAATCACCTTTATAAGCTAGGAGGTAAAATATGAGTGGGTTTGTCTCCCAGGCACCAGAGCTGTGCAAACTTCAGTTTCTGCTTTTTGAGGTGGTAAACCCTGGAGAGATGACACATCCACGCTGGCTGTGCTGACACTCAGCCTGTAGCACTGCATGATCCACCTGAGGATCGCTGATCACTGTGCACGTGTCACCTTACACCCCGATAGCGTGGTCAGGGTAGAAGAGGTGCTCTCAGCCGCCTCTTCCAGAGGAGGGATGTAAGGAATTTAGTGTGATCAGGGCTGGGAGACGATCTGAGCGCGTGCTTTGCCTTGTTGCTGACCTCAACCACTTTTTTTATACCCTTCACCTTGTTCTCTCCCGGTGTGTTTTGCACGGAGCAAGTCCAGCTGAGTGTTAGCTGTGTTGGGCAGGGGGAGCTGAGCCTCGAGAACTAGGTGACTCATTCCATCTTCAGGAAACCACACAACACTAAACCCAAAAGCATAAACCTTTTCAGGGTTTACATTCTATATTAAACCCACTGAAGCAATTTAATTCCTGTTTGTTATTGTTTGCCAGTCTGTTGCACTACCTGGTGTCAAGGGAGGTAGAAAAGAAATAAACTCTTGACAATGTACAGATCTGTGCAGAGAGACCATCTGGAGAGAAGGACCTGAAATGTCTTGTTTTATGAATAGCTTTAGGTTTTAAGATCATTTTACTGCTTTCCTCCTCCATTCCCACCTTCCCCAACTTCCCCAAGTATATTTATTTTTGTGCTTTCTTTTAATACAGACATGAGGCCTGAGGCTTAGATGTCAGAATAGTTCCACCTCTGTAGCTGTCAGGAAAGGAGCAGTGGTTGTTATTTTTTAAGGTATGATAGTGTTAAGTTGCAGGCCAAGGGGTTGCATGGGGAGACGTCTTCATAGCTACATTGCTTGGAGAAGTGGAAAAATAACATTCCTAGCTGGTTGGGCTCCCTTCTGTAGATGTAATGTATACCTTTGCTGACATAACATCACTAACTTTAGAGAAGTAGTGCAACTGTCACAGAAAGAACCGCTTCTGCCAGTCCATTCGCATCTCAGGTGTGCCCCGCAGAAAAGGGAACGGTTGCTGGGCTGGCTATCCCAGCGTCGCCTTTGATATCCACACCAGAGGCGAGGATCCGTAATTAGCAAACTAACATATCACCAAACCAGAACCATGAGACAGTTTGACACTTCGCTTACATGCTAATAAAAGCAGCAAAACTCTCTAGGGCTGACAGCATGGGTAGTAACTCTAACTTCCATATGTTGCCCAGTACAATGGGTTCAAGCCTCCTGATGCTGCTAGGGTAAGTGATATAGATGATGGAGAATGTGCCTGTCTTAGCAAAGATTTGGCGATCCAGGATTCCCAGATGCCTGGTGAGCACAGTGAACCCGTTTTTGGGAGGTGAGATAAGCTTGTGCTCTTCTGTTTGCATCCCCAGCCATATTCAGAGCTCTCCCAAGTTTCTTCTGTGGTGGCCAGCCTGGGGCTGGAGGGGAACATCTCGGCCAGCCGAGCAGTCTGGCTCTGAGAACAGAGCCACTTGGCTGTGCTTCTGGGCTGTCTTGCATGCTCTGGGGAAAATCAAGGGAAAATGTGACATGGCTACAAGAGCAAATATTCCACAATACATCTGCTTCCCTGGCTTCTGCTTGCCTTTGGGCATCTGTGATTTCTTTCCAGTAACAGCGGGCTTAAAAATTGAATGAACCAGTTTGGTAGGGAGGCATCTTCCTGTGCCTTTCCAAAATAGCTCTGAAGAACTTTTGTTGTCCTTCCACTTTCTATTTTTTTTTTTTTTCTTTGCCTGATTGGAAGTGAGCAGAAAGGAGCCACTGGGTGGCACATATCTGCTGGAGCCTCAGTCTGGAGTTGTATCAAAGGGAGCACTAGTCAGTCCAGCTCAACAGAGGGATCTGGTTGTTGGGGGGAGCACCAGGGAAGTCATGAGCAGCTGGATACCATCCTGATGGCTTTAAGCATGCTGACCCCATGAGTCGACATGGGTTAGTGGGTTAGGTGGTATTGGGACCTCTTTTTAAAGGCTTTGAATGGTTTCAGTCGTCTTCTTAACATTTTATCAGCATCAGTAAAATCTGCCTTTGCTAGTTTCTTTAGGGCTGTCAAAAGAGACTGCAGTTGTTGGTACAGGGATTTCTCCAAGTTCATAAATTTTCCACAAGCCCTTTTAATGACTGTGCTAACGTAATTTTTTTTTTTTTTTTATTATTAAAGGTGAAGCTTCCCATGCCCTTAATCCTCAGTGAGGGTAACTCCCTTTGGAGATAAAAGCTTTAAATGTCGCCATATGTACCACATAGGCATGTTCTTTGCCCTTTCTCACACTTCTAACAACACAGAGAAATTAGTTTCTCCTACTGTACACTTGAGTTCCCTTTAATCTGCTGCTGAGTGGTCAGTTGGGCATACAAGGCTGAACACTGGGTTGTCTTCTGTGTTTTTCTGTTACAGCACATGTCCCAGAAATTGTGTGCTACTGTGATATTACATAAAATCCCGTAAATAATAAATTATATATATATGACATAAATAAATAACATATATAAATAATATA
>NW_010123114.1:0-13606 GCF_000699245.1 Pterocles gutturalis
ACTTGCTGAGGCTGCACTCCATCCCACTGCCCACGTCACCGACCAAGACCTTAAACAACACTGGTCCCAGTACCGACCCCTGCGGATGTACCCGCAAATCTCCCGTGCGGCTGCAGGGAGGCGTGGAGAGGCATCCCTAGGTGATGGTGTGTAACTGTGATGGTGTGTAACTGGCCTAGTGTGTGTCGAGGACGCGGTACCGCATCGTCTTGGCCATTCCTGCCCGCTGCCGTGGCTGTTTGTGGGGTATTGGCTTGGGAGTGATTTTTATTACTGCATTGCTCTCAGCAGTTTAGTTTAAATAACACTTCTGGTCATTCTGCTTTATGCACTTGAGGACACATATGTTGGTGTTCTTTATCACAGTAATGGAGGGTTATTTAATGGTTATTAATTGGGAGCTTGCTAGAAGTTGGGAGTGTAGAGCAGATGGCTGTTATTTCTGAAGCAAAGCAGAGCTGGTTTGGTTGGAAGCATCGCCGTACTCTGTGCTGGGGCTGAATGAGGGTCTGGACGTCTCTGTCCCGTGCCGGCGGTGTGCGGGGGGATGCTGGGCAGGCTCCTCCCGAGCGGCACAGCCGTGTTTGTGTCGTACTGGGAACTGCTTTTCCAGTGTGAGGGCAGCAGACGTGGTTTCTGAAGCCACGTGCCTCTCCGAGGCTCTTCTTTTGCTTGATGGGGATGTGTCGTCCCCTTCCAAGGTATTTGTGGAGGGAGCAGCCATTGCCTGGACCCACACAGTGACGCACCCCAGCTCTGCAGCGGCTGCCTCTCGCCCTGTACAATAGCTGTTCTGGCTGGCGGGTCGCTGGGGTTCGTGGTTTCCCCTTTGGGCACGTGTCCCCTGAGCGGTGCACGCCGAGCTCCTTTGCTGATGTTCGTGGATCTCGGTGACCGGGTGCGGGGAGCACACAGGCAGAGGTGCAGCACTCTGTTCCCTCCTCCTCCTCCTCACTTTCTCTTATTTGACATTTTTATTGTATTTCTCAGCTCATTCTGCATTCCTGGCTGCTCGCCTTTGCTTACTAAACTTCCACCGCTGTCATAAAGCTTTGTAAGTCACACATCCTGGAAGAATATTTGCTCTACATATCACTCCTGTTTTGCTGAGAACTGACACATTAATGAACACAGATGATAACTCTGCCCTCCAATGCTTTTTCAAAATTTACCTGCCCTCTCTCCCTTGCTGGCTCCATCGCATGCGATGTCACGGGTGTTGCTTCTGGAGACCTCTCGTGATCCCATTCCCTCACCCAGAGGAACGGGATGTGACTGTGAGGCTGGATGATGAACCAGATCAGAGAACCCGCCGATGTTAGAAATGAGGTGGTAACCCCCCAGAAGCGCCGGGTCTGTTCCCTGCAGACGGACAGCTCAGCGCGCACGGACGCAGCAGCAGCCCTGATGCCACAGTCAGGGGCTGGCTGAACCACTGCAGGTCTTGAAACTCTTGTGAACTAATTCCCCCTGCTTCAGACTCATTACTTTTATAGGAACCAACTGCCATAAACTTTACTGGAGGATGACAAAGTTAAATTCTGCTCTGAAGTCATCCTCCTCTCTGTGCTTCTTACCAGCTTTTATTTTTTATCTGTCGGTCTGTGGGATGTTTTGTCCGTTGGTGTTTGCTCTTCCTTCCTCATCAGCGTAACAAAGAGCAAACAGTATTTGGTTGAAAATACAAGATGAAAAACCATACTTCTGAGTTTAAGTAATACTAAAGTATGTTAGAACAGAGGGAAGTCTGTGCAGGAGTTGAGCGTTGTGGGGGAAATGAGCTGGCCCTGAGGGCTGGGATGGCCACCTCCAGCCGCTGTACTTGTGGGTTTTGCTTTTTGATCGTATAAATGTGACACTGCGACCTCTCACCATGCTGTTCATCCACGGTTCCTTGATTTTTACTAAACACATTAAGCACATGCTGCTTTATTAATGCCTTGAGGGACCTTGTATAATTAAGTGTTTTGTTCTTTTGTACATAAATTTCAGTTCTCTTATTAATGAAAAAATGACGGATTACGCTGGGAAAACATTCATACGAAGCAACTGCTCCTTCATGTTTTGTAAATGTGCATTCTCTCTCAATATGAGACAGCTAATCTTCTCTTTAGGTATGAGGTTAATCCCTTAAGGTTTCTTTTCTTTCTTTTCATTGTATTTACCTGCAGTTATTCTGCAACCTCCACCGCATATGGCACGTATTGCTCCTGCTGCAATAGAATTGCTAATAAGAAAAACAAACTCAAGTGCCTGCAAGAAACTTTATGTGCACCAAGATTCGTCTCCGATATACTGTTGTTGCCAGATGTGTGCGTGCGCCTGTCTCTGTGGTGGAATCGGCGTGAATCGGACTGTGCCCTGCAGAGCTGGGAGGGTCCCTCTCCTGGGGGCTGGTGGTGGGACAGGTTCCTGCTGGTGTGCTGAAGAAGGGGTACTGCCACTGTGGGGAGCTTCAGGATTCATCGGGGAGTGGGTTCAGGGCAGGATGAGCAGATTGTGGATTTCAGGAGGCCAGTGAAATAGTTTTTTTTTTTTCTTTGACCCCAGATTCCTGGGCTTTCTGTGGGTGGAAAAGGTACGTGATACTCTGAACGTTGTTTGTGAAAAAGCGGCTGCAGTAGAAACTGTCGTCCTGCGTGCACTGAGGGATGCGATAAGAGAGAGCTCGCAGGTTGGACTGATGCAGGAACAGAGCTCTGGGAATGTGGAGAGTGGGAAGATGTTATTGTAGAGAAATGTGAAAATCTTGGTGAAGACTTTGTGCCAGCTCTTTCTTCTACAACAGCTGCAGTGCACTGGTCCATCATGGTCTTCAAAGCACATTCACGGGACTGCATTTGTTCTAGCTGCATCTTCTCCGTCCAGTTCACCAGGAGCTGAATGGCAGGTGTTCATGTATGAAACCTTTTGTTTTTCAAGGTCCGACCTTGCTGCTCACCAGCGATAACATCAAACAGCGACTTGGCTCTGCTGCGCTGGATAGGTACGTGTCCTCACTGCTGTTAACGACAAACTGCAGAAAGGTACTGTGCTGCTCTTACACACGGACAGTGTTTGGGAATAAAATCCTGTGCTCTGATGTACGTCGTGCCTTCTGGTCAAGATGTTTGAGACAACAATGTTTCGAGAGTATTTGGTTCAAATATGTTTTTTTTCTGTACTTATGTTCTCACTTGTGCAATTGGAAAAGCTGAATTAGTCCCAGGGAGAACTGTGTCCTCGTTCCTAGGGATGACATGGAAGCCTTATTCCAGTCAGGCGTCAGTGCCTCCTCTTTCCTCCGTGTATGTATTTAATGGTATAAATAATGGAGGAATAAAGCAAGCATGAGCCTGGAACTGTGGGCAGATGAGTTTCTTAGACTGGATGAGTGAGAGATGCAAGTCTCTGATGCCCTTTGGTTTTTCTGCTTGGCATGTAAGGCTTCTCTCTACTCTGTCGGGAGCTGTGATATCAAGAAGTTCAGATTTATTTTTTTCCCCTTTTCTGTCCCCAGTATCCATGAATACCGACTGACCAGCTGGCTGGGGCAGCAGGAGGATATTCACCGTATCGTACTCTACCAGGCAGACAGCACCCTCACTCCCTGGACTCAGCGCTGCATCCGGCAGGCTGACTGCATCCTCATCGTCGGGCTGGGAGACCAGGAGCCCACTGTGGGAGAGGTGTGGGAATGGTCCTTCCTCTGCTCACCCTGATAACAGTCCAGATCAAAGGAGGGTGTTTCATACTCACGAATTTTCCTGGGTTTAATACCCAGTGAAGATTAAATAATGAAATATTCCTGAGAAATGTGTGTTATAGATCTAAAAAGAATTGAATGAGGATCCTCTGAAGTGGCAAGCTGTGTATAGGAGTGTTTCCAGCCAGGTTCTTCTCCTCTAAAGAGTCATTTTGGCCAATGGTGAATCAAAAGACAAACTGCTTTGAAGTTTTGCATTTCTGTCCAGAATTTATTTGCAGGAGATGGAGAGAGAAATTCTGTTCTGCCTGGATGAAATTCACAGTGTGTGCCTAGGAAAAAGTAGATATACATTGTATATTATGAATAATTTAATATATTTTATTAGAGATTGTAAGCTGTATTTTTTTCCCCTTACTATCTATTTTTATTTTTCGTATTTTATTACCAAAGTTGTTAGACCAGGCACATAAATTCTGCAAGGAATTTAAAAATGAGGTCACAAATGGTTTTGAGGATAGTGAAGTGCTGAGTCTGACCTCCAGAGAGCCTGGGACTGTTACCATCTGCAGCGCTCTTGTATGTCACTTTGTGTTGGTTCTTCACGACTGCATGTGGGAGGCAGGAAGCACAGTAAAGGCAAGACACTGTCAGTTGCCTGAAATAATTAAAAAAAAAAAAGGAATGCAAGGAGAAAAAGGGGTCTGACAAGAAATGAAAGAATAAAACATTCTGAACATTTGTAGGCTTAAGTATGACTTGGGAAGCGATCTCATTTTGCATGAACAGCGTGCCTGTGCTGTGCATTTAGTGGTCTGTGTTTTAGGTAAGATGCATTCATTTGTAAGCATTCAGGTTTAGATCCTTGCCTGATTTTAGACTTCTGTATGCCATGTAAGCCCACAAGTAGCAGTGTAGCTGTCTAAATCAATCTTGTTTGAGGGTTCTTAGTGTGTGGAGTCATCTGCAGATTCAGATAGGAATAAGAGTCAGGCGTATATATATGTGTCTATATCTATCTATATGTATTTCACAATACACTGTTCTGTTAAACTGATCCTGGAGCAGTAAATACCTGACACCCCCATTCCTTTGGTGTGTATCATGTGCTGTAGCTGGAGAGGATGCTGGAGAACACTGCGGTCCGAGCCCAGAAGCAACTTGTTCTGCTCCATAAAGAGGACGGACCTCTCCCTTCCCGCACCGTGGAGTGGCTCAACATGCGGAGCTGGTGTTCTGCTCACCTCCACATCCACTGTCCACGCAGAGTCTTTTCCAGAAGAAGCCTGCCCAAGCTGGTAAGAGATTCCTGCTTTGGTGGCTGCTCTCCTAGCTGTAGTACCTTGTAATCCAACTGTCAAAGGTAATCTGATATAATTACACCAAGGGGAGGTTTCTCCACTGCAAGAGTGATGAGGCATTGGCACAGGCTGCCCAGGGAAGTGGTGGAGTCACCATCCCTGGAGGGGTTCAAGAAATGTGTCGATGTGGTGCTTTGGGACGTTGTTTAGTGGGTTGGGTGGTGTTGGGTTGACAGTTGGACTTGATGATCCTTGAGGTCTTTTCCAACCTTAATGATTCTATGATATTCTGATGTGCAACTGACTGTTGCACAGATAGCGTTCTCTTGAAATCTGTTTGGCCTCAATTTACTATAGGAACCATAGGGATAAGGGGCTCATGTCATCTTTATGGATGCATGCTTGCCTTGGCTGAAGGCAGTAAATACTATCTCAAGGTCGCGTTGATGGGGCTGTACATGCAGTAGAGCCCTTTCGTTGCGAGGATGCCCATGCTTGTGAAAACCATGCTGAAGGTAATGCAGAGGCAGACTTGGGATGCTTCCCAGTAACTTCAAATCCTTGTCAAGCGTGAGAAATAGCTCCAAAGAAATTACTGTACTACAAGGAGATTCTCCCAGCTACTATAAAAGTACGAGAGATGCGTATGGTCACTAGAACTGTTTGGGTAGTTCATTAACCCTCTTTGTTTGAAGTACAGCTGTCGTCGTCTTCACGGTACGTTGTTGGCTGGTAAAGGCAGGGTAGAGCCTGCACTAGAATGACCATCTTCTGCCTCTCCTCTGCAGATAGAGATGTACGAACGTGTGTTCCAGAAACCACCGGACCGTCACTCTGACTTCTCTCGCCTGGCTCGTGTTCTGACTGGGAACGCCATTGCGCTGGTCCTTGGGGGCGGAGGAGCGAGGTGGGTGCTTTTTCTGGGCACACCGGTGCCGTGCTGCCAGGTCCCAGAGTGCCACTGTCACTGGGCTGTGACAGACTGTGCAGGATAATGGGCATCCTGTAAAATCGGCACTGTTCTGTAAGCAGTGTTTGCAGGAGACACTGAGAAGTTGCTTTTATTACATAAACTTACCAAATGTGACTCTTCCTTCTTGTGTTGGCCTGCACTGTGGGTTTTTTTTCCCCCCTATGGATTCCTATATTGGAAAATGGCTCACAGCATTTCAAAGGCCCCCAAAGCTTTTCAAGGTTTGAGCAGAAAGAGGAATTACATCCTGTAATGGGTGAATGTTCTCTTTGTAATCACCCAAAACCCCAGGTACCGATACAATTCCAACAGCCTTGCTTTACAGAAAGATTGTATTTTTGCAGACATGGGGGCAAGGTGTGTGCTGAACACTCAATTAGAATTCTCTCTGAATTCCTGGTGAGCTTTGGACATAAATTATTACTGATGTTTTTCTTTGGAATTCCTTTTTATTTTGAGTGTTTTATGTTGAGACACGCATAGACTTTAGTAGCCCTTTGTCCCAAGGGAGCACTGTCTTTGTCTTCATCACCGTATTCTTGAAGCCCTTCTTTAAAACAGTGCTTTGAAGTACTGCTCTCAAAAAAAAAAAAAAAAAAAAAATTTGCACATAGCCTATGTATTTAAATACATGGCAATATCACGTGTTTGCCTGTGGGCCAGTGCGTGCCTCGGGGGGAGTATTCGCTCCGGTAAAGGTTGGAGCTCCTCCGTGACAGCTTGTTCTGATTAGTCACTTGATGCTGAGACACCAGCGCTGTGGCTGTGTCTCTGAGTGTCTGCAGAGATGCCTTTATCCTGCTTTCCTGCACGGTTCCCTCAGCTAAGGTGATCTCAGCGTTTCGTTTCTGAGATAAGCATTATCCTGTGGAGACGCAAAGTAAATAAAGCAGGGGAGGGGAGCTTCTCCTTAATCTGGGTATCTCAGGAGGCTTCTAATCGACTGATACAAAGCAGTCATGGTGTGGGTTTGGTTTTTTTTTTGTTACAAGCTATTTGATATCTCTGTCTCTGCTGAAGCCTGTGTCATGCTACAGTATGTACACGTGTATATTTCTGGCAGCACATTTTGCTCGTTCCCTTCCTTTCTTCCTTCTGTAAACACTGCTGTAATTTTTGCCAAACTATTCATTTTTTGTTCTGCTGCTTAATTTGCAAGCTCCCACCTGCTGGTTTGCAAGAGCAGAGGTAAGAAAGAGCAGGATTATTGAGCCTGTTTGTTGGTCCTGTGTTGTCCTCCTCCGCAAATCTGAATGCTGCTGCTGTGCTGGCTTTGGGGTTTCTGGGTGCCCACCACCCCTTCAGCGACGTGACCTTGTGCCATTAGCTGTTAATTTGCTCATTTCTGCATCTGTCCAATATGGAGGACTTCAAGAGGATTAAATGGCAGAATGGATAAATATGATAACTCCTTTCTCTGAACCCCTAGTTATGTCATGGTCTGAAATGCTTTTTCTGGGGGTTGTGGATGGTGTCAGCATCGTGCTTCCCGTGGAGAGGCTGTTGTGTGCTGTTTCTGTAATGGAATTGTCTAAATTGTGGTTAGGCGAGAGATTGGGATTTTTGAAAAAAATTTGTGAAATGAGAATGTAATTAAGGCTCTGGAAAGCATGAGGTTACTCTGAACTCCATAAAAATCTGCCTTTGGAAGGTTCACAGGTCCAAGTGAGTTCTTAGGTCTCCATCTCTACTAACAAGGGGACTTCAAGTGATGATGCACTAGCTACTTAAAATAATCCCGTGATTACAGCCCAGTCCGGCAAAAAACGTCTTGATGGGTCGCTGCACAGACTCTGTGTAGTGATTATAGCCTTGGGGTAATATCCTGCACGCAGGAACCTCCTGCCTGGCTCGGGAAGCGTGAGTCATGCTGGTCACAGAGAGCAGAGAGCTGCTGGCTCCAGGGGGCTGGCTGGTTTCTGTGGAAGGTGTTGCGATCTGTGGCTCCAGTAATACCAGTTATTTAACTGTTATTTTGGGAATGTTTGTCTGGCTTCCCGGTGGCAGTTGGTTTGGGAGGTTTTACCGGAGCAGCTTCCTACTAATTATCTTTGTGGTTTGTCGTGACAAAAGGCGCATGGGAACTCAAGGTTTTCTTTCTCTTGTGAGGATAAAAATACAACAAATCCAAGTGATACAGTTCTAAAATGGTAGTGTTTTGCTCTTGTTAAGTGCTAACTTAATTTCGGTTAAAAACATTGTGGTGTTTGAGGGAAGGAAAGGGGATTTGCGTTTAGCAAAATAACACCTTGGAGATGGAGTTGCAATAATGACGCATCAAGCCCTGCAACAAAGGCATCAACCCTCCCGTAAATCCTTCTCGTGACCTTTAGCTATCCCACGTACAGCCCACCCTTTCTTTGCTTTCCTGTGGTTGTCTTGGCAAAGCTGTTTGAAAACTAAAATTTACGGGGAGTAAATAATTAATACAAAAGTATGTGGGAATCCCTAGGGTTTTGGAAAAAAAAATAATAAATGGGTCTTGCTGTTTGAGAAGACTGACTTAGGCAAAATTGCGATGACAAGCTTTGCTGTTGATTATAATGCCTTTCTTTTAGGAGTGAGTTTGGTCCAACACCCCTGTTCCATGTAGACATGATGGGAAAACACCAAGCGTTAGCCCCGTTCCGGTTTGGTTGTTTTGATGGGACGCTGCATTTCCAGCAACGCACACGGTGCAGATACGTGATGTGCAGAAGATGTGCTTGCTGAGAAGGAGAGGGCTGTTGTTGAGATCAATTACTTGCCTTTTTTGGGTGTGCTGTCTGAAATAAGGTGTAATAATCAGCTCCACGTTTATGCTGAGAATGAATGCACGTGGTGCTGGAGACCTTCCCCGGCGGGTGCCTGTGGATCCGCGTGTCCCACCCCGTGCCTTGCCCGTCTCCCCACTGCCCTGACCTTCGGGCACAGCACGTAAGCCTTCCCCGAGGAGCTCCTGTGGACGGAGGTTTGCACATATTCCATCAGGACATCTTTTCTCCTTTTTTCCATTTAGTTTTCTGCTCGAACTTATGATCTCACCTCAGCTCTTGATATGTCAAGCAGTTTTTTTCTACAGCGCTTCCTTGCTGCCTCTAAGGATTTGACTCCAACTCAGGCTGCCCTTCTCCTTTGGGGCAGCTGGCCCACTTCATCAACTTTATTTTCAGCTCTGGCCCTCTGAAAAGGGAGGAGAAAATCAGCAGTGTAGGAGAAGCAAGTTCTGCCTCTCTTGTTAGGGAGATACTCGTGTCTGATGAACCCCCTCGTTGCCTTGTCTGTCCGTGCTCCTGAAGCCCGTGCCCTGTGCGGGGTCCTCACGCTCCGGACCAAACGTGCAGGTCCAGCCACCCCAGTCACCTCTTGGCTGCTGCTTGGGTCTCTGCTCCTTCCAGCCTGGCTTTATCTTCTGATCTGTGCCTTTACCCAGTGATGGAAAGGCTAGAAGGGTGCCCAAGAGACAGCTCTCATGGTTGTTCTGCTCTCAGGAGATCACGTCTGCCTTCTGCACTCTCAGTGTTTGACTCCGAGATCACTGGTTGCACAAAGAGTAGAACAAGGAGCTGTTACTGTCGCTGCATCGGTTTGGCTGCAAGTCTGAGCAAAAACCTGCTTATCGGTCTTGCTGCCTTCTCTGCCGCCGGACACTGATCCCTTGGCGCTGCTGAGCATCCAGAAGGCACAAAGACAGAATTTGTGCTCAGGCACTGGGACAAAGACTTGGAGGTGCTGAGTGATGTCCAGCATGGTCAGGGTGGTAAAACAGCATTTTGCAGATGGCAGGAACCGACGGATGTACAGGTCAGATTGCCCTGTACACACGGGCCAGGCCAGGGGAAGGTGGGACGTGCCCACACCCCCCGAGGGCGGGCATCTCCTGGCACGGGTACAAGGAACTGTGGTTTGAAGGCTGGGTCCAATGCGGCAGCACGCTGAGAGCTTTCCCGGCTGTCACTGTGTCCCTTTGTGTTTCTGAGCAATCGCGGTAGAGAAGGATTGATGGAAAGCTCCCAACATAACATAACAACAAACCTAAAGCAGTGATTTTGAGAAATTTAGAAGATCATATTCCTTCTCTGAATGTTGATGCATTCTTTCAGCGTGCAGGTTTGGCACAGGAGGAAAGGAGCCTTTGGATAGGAACAAACTCTGTGGTGCTTCCTCACCCCCTCTTTGTTTAAAGAGGAATTTAATTGGAGTATGGATGACCTGCCTCTCCATGTAAAATACTTGAAAGCAAGGATATTCTGTGTTGTGTTACATTCCCGCTGTCGTGTCTCTGCCCATTGCTGTCCTCTGGGACGGAGCCTTCTGGGGAGCTCTGGCTGCTGTTGCTGATGTTCCAGGGGCTGTAACGCGGTACTTTAATTACACCTCCAGCAATTAAGTGGTATCAGAGTTGGCAGAAGTGCAGAGGCTGAATTTGCAGTATGCTCATGTGAGCAGCCAGAAATGATTAATAAAGATCCCGGTGTGTGCTGGGGTTTGTTTTTGCTTTTCTGTCTGGTTTGTTATTCTAACTTGGAGAGGAGCCCTAAGATGTACAAAAACCTTGTGGTCTCATCCTGGGTGAGGGCAGGCTGCTTCTTAATTCTGTCCTTTTTTCATGATAATTGAGAACAGGAGGTCTTTTTGGGTTACCCTGTTACTTATCTGCTCGATGCTTCCTACTTAACAGGATTTTGCCATTTTACCTCTGCGAAACTTTCACTTCATGGCATGATGCAGGTTTTCAGTGTTTGGCAGGAGGATATGCTGCAGGTAACAGAAATTCTGCTTTGCTCTCCTGGGAAATTCTCAGCAGTTTTTTTCTGAGAGCAGCCATGAAGTCACTGTTTTCTTTCCCTTGCTTGAATTGGTTAGGGAAAAAGTTAACAAGCTGCCAAAATTACTGAAGATGCAAATACTCTGCAGCGTGACATGGTAACGAAGCAGTTGGACTCACTGCAGCGACATGCTGCATGGAAGGGTTGTTGGAAATCAAACCTCTTTTGGGGCTGTGGTTGGCTCTAGCAAAGACCCAAGGTCAAACAGCAGCGCAGGAGGGTCTGGTGTCCAGCACCGCTGCCCTGGGGAGGAGCACCGAGCACTGCAGCTGCGCCAGTTATCTGCGACCGACATCCCTCCTGGGCTGTCATCTGCTCCGTGGGCCACAAAAGCAGAGAGAACCATGTCTGTTCGCTGAAAATAGGGATGACCACACAGAAAACGTCTAAGCTTAGTGAGTCTTCTAGGTGATAATGCAGGCGAAGGCTCCGAGGGCAGGGCTGGGGTCTGCACGCCGTGGGGGGAGCAGTGGGGCTGGCAGGGCAGCGGTGGGGCTGGCATCTCACACCCCAGGGATGAAACATCTGAGGAATAACAAGCTGGATTTTGAGGTGGAAATGATGTTCCAATGCCAAAGCGCTGTCCTCGGGACGGACAGTTTGCTCCCAGGATGCAGCCAGTCCACATTCCGTGCCGGAGCTTCCTCTCCTGCGGTGCCGGTGATGGCACGCCGCGGTTGTGGAGCCCTGATGTTCATCTCGGGCAATAACGCTCTCCTGGGGAGACTGCGGGAGCGGTTATGGTGCTTCAGATGCAGTTCCAGCAGTTAAAGAAGATTAATTCTTATTCCTCAGCTAGGATGGATAACTAACGATATGAGGCTTCTTGCTCCACTCCGTGGATCCTGCCTTAAAACGCCCCGTGCAGAGCCGCAGTGCGTGAGCTGGAGCTGGTGGGCTGGTGAGATAGTTGCTGCGCCTCAAATACCAAATCCAGCGTAGAACGGGAAGCAGGGAGAGATTTGCCCTTTTTAAGCTATTAAACTTGACCACAAGCACCCAGGTGATGGGCTGCTGCAAGAATGCGTGGGGGGAGCGGTGGGGGGAGGGAAGGAATTTGGTGCTGGGGTTCAGAAGCTGCCTCCAGGCGTGCATGGACAATGCTGTCATCAAGAACTTGGAGCAGTGGATTTCCCTGTGGGATCCTGACCTTCCTATAGAGATTGCAGAAGGGATGAGAGAAAATCCCATGGGAATTTCCTGGACTCTTGATGTTCCTCACATCAGCTGGATCACAGTCAATGTTTCTCAGCTCCTTAGTTGGGTTCAAAGCTTTGCATAGACTGAGTCTAGCAAGGGGAACCCCAAGGCAGGAGGGACAGGGGTCTATTGAACCCCAGTGTGCTGGAGAATTGCCAGTTCCTGGTGCTGGGGAATAACGCTACTGCTCGTCTTGAGAACTTGCTTAATAATGTCATCTTCATGCTTCCATTCCTATCTAGATCATATATAATAATATCTTTACCCTTTTTCCCCCTGCCCATGTTGGTCTGTAAGTCTCCATTTTCCCTTTCTGACGCCTCCAAGCCCTGACATTACTCAGGGTTTTTGTGCCCTTTTCATTCCGCTCTCATTCCTGTTTGTTTTCTTTATATCTGCCCTTTTGTTCCTTTCCTAGTATTTCCTTGCAAGTCCTCTCTCAGAGGACCTGTTGTAAAAAATGGAATTTGCCAACTGCTTCTGCCGTGCTGGGGGTGTCCTTATTTGCCAACAGAGATGCACTTGGCTTTGAAATAATTCTCAGCTCATGCAGTGAGCTTCAGGACTGCACTGCATCTTACAAATAGATTATTGACGGCAAAGTTTAAGGTTGCTCTCAGTGGTTTGTAATGGGGTACAGGTATCCCCTTCGTTTGTTATCTCTATCTCACAGTGCTAAAAATTCCCAGTAAACAGAGGGCTGACAGCTTGAAAAATACGTACAAATTAGATTCTGATTCTTTGGAGTATTCAAAAAACATAGTCTGATAAAATACTTGCTTTGAAATAAATTATGAAACTAAATTCTTGCTAAAACCATCGTTCTTCGTTCTGACCTTGGCCAGGACAGCTCTGAAGGAGCAGCAGCAGCCTCTCCGAGATGCTCGTGGCGTCAGGAGCTGCTGCAGCTATCGGGGGTTGATCACTGGAGCGAGGAACGGGCAGTCAGGATTTCACTTCACTGGTGTTCAGCTCCTGACGTTGCATGGGCTGGAGCAAATGGCTTAAATGCTTGTAACTTGTGTTCGCCTTTCGTAAAACGAGGCGTTTGCCATCTCAGCTTTGGCATCCGTGCAGGTCACCTGTTATAAATTGCTCTGAAGCACATGGAAGAGAACTGTGAACCGTGACCACTAGGAACCGTTTGGGTTTTAGGAGGGTGGTGTTATCTCTAAAGATACAGGGATTTGTGTTCCCATCTCATGGGTTGGATGTGGCTGGGGATTTTGGTTGAAACCTGGCATCCAGCCCAGGTATTATGATGAGTTAACTCTTTCCTGCAGTGCCCAGTGGCTGAGGAATAACCAGGCTGCTGCTCACCCTGTGTGCGTGGGCTGGGTACAGTGCCAAGATGTGGGCAATGTTTTTGCAGGGGCTGCTGAGCTTTGAGGGTATCCCTGCCTGTTCTGGGCAGCAAAGAGCCCACCAGACAAACCCTGGGGTCCCTGGCCAGCTCTGGGCAGCGCCAGCTCGGGGATCTGCTCCCACGGTGCCGAGATGCTGTAGGAGAGGGGCTCTGATGGAAAGCAAGGGTTCCCGAGGGGCTGCCTCTGAACAGAGTCTGGGATGTGCCAGGTCCCATCAGCCGGGGGTGCGTTTGGTTCCCTGGCATCACGGAAGGGGTAACGGCTGGATGGGG
>NW_010123114.1:13689-17265 GCF_000699245.1 Pterocles gutturalis
TGTCTCCAGCCCGGTGTCTGGCAGTCCCGCACGGAGCCAGGCTGGCGCAGTGGGTCCTTCTGCACTCAGCTCACACCCTTTCCTGGTTTCTACTTATGCAAAGTAAGAGTGAGGATTTTTTGCAATTCCTGTTTTTTCTTTTTCTCTCTAACACAGTCAGGCAGCATCCATGAAATTTCCATGTTTCATTTCCATTTATTTTAATTAATATTTTATTTCCATTTTATTTTATTTTTTGTCTTGGGCCACTGAGGTGGCATGAAAGGACTCTGCTTTCCTTTTCTGTAGCAAGACAGGTCTTGAAGAATATGCACCACTGATAGCATCCCGTTCCTCATCCTGATATTGCTCTAAAGGGTGTCAGGAAGCGGAACTGAAATATGAAAGGAACTTTAAAAACTCTTCTTCCCTTCCTTTGAACAGAAGAATGAAGCTCACTGTCCGGCATCTGCGGTCTGTCAGGGGCCAGTAACGGCTGACGAAGCAAGATTTCTGCGGTATGGAAGAATTAAAAGGATATAGAAAAGGCTGAATCTGCTTTGTGTCATGAAACAAAACCTTGAATGCTTGAAATATCCTTCCTCCAGTTCCCGTTCTTCAAAGCTATCCCTTCGTCCACCAGGCCAGATCTGGCTCTTGACATTTGGAAGGGCAGCAGGTCGGCAGCCCCAAGGTTAATCCCCATGACCTTCGCATCCGTCAGCCCGCAGTCCTCATCCTCCTTCACACGCGGCTCGCTTGCTGCTGCCCGAGGTGTGTCTCAGAGGAAGGGAAGCTGGCTGATGACCTGGAATATGTTGCTGTGTGTATAGATGGATATCTGTATCTCTGCACGGTGGAGTTGTGATTTGTCTTTATTATATCCCTTTATGAAGCGCAGGTTGATGTATGGGGGTGTCAGCGTGTAATTACTCACAGGGGTGTTTGGAGAAGTGCCTTGTGCCCGGAGTGTTTGTGCTTGTCACGAGCAGAGCATCCGTTGCCACCTGTGGATAAACCAACCCGAAATCTGCATTCCAGTGGCAGCCCTGCAGCCGGGCTCCTGCAGACCCTCTGGCTTTCAAAAGGCAAATTGGATTCCAGGGCAATATCCAGGAGCTAAAATAACAACGAAGAGTCTAAACTCTTTATCTGTAAAGATAACATTGTGCCTTCACCTTGGTGTTTTCCTTTGGTGCTGTTTCGTAGAGGCTGCAGGAGAAGGATAAGGAATGTGGGCTCTGCTGGTGACTTGGGTTGAACACCTCATCTGAGTCTCATCCAGGTCAGCTCTAGAGTGTATCACTTGAACAAACAAAACACAAGTCCTAAAAATAAAAGTGTGTTCTGAGTGTTTGGTTTTGTTGAGAAAACCTCATGAGACATGGCTGTGAACTCATAGCGAAGGCTTCAGACTTTGTTTCCAAACAGTTGGTAACAGACTGCAGCGTAATTGCTCCTCAGAGGCTTTGCTCCGATTTCTTTGGGGATGGACCATGTTGTGCATAGCCCGAGAGCTCAGCCGTATTAATCGTGTTTATGCATCGGTTCCAAATCCTGTCTCAAGGTGAGGTTGTGTTAAACCCGGACAGAGCTGCGTGGCTGTTGCCAGACCTGAGCACTGATTGCTCGGGGAGCTGGGTGATAGTTGGGTCATCACGTGCACATAAAAGCCACGTTCATGTGGCTTGGCACCCACGTAAGGCTTAATGATCTGATTTTTCTTTCTCCCATCTGTAGCACCTATGTAATTGCTCATTTGCTCCCATTTGCCATGGAGGTGGAAGATTTTAATGGCTTCTATTAAATCCTCCAAGCAGTGGGACCTTGGGAGCCATCTATTTCATAGTCAGGACTTAAAAGAAATAAAGATTAATTGCAAGTGGTTTAGTTGGACTGTCCTGTCCCGATCTCCTGTCTTCAGCCCCCCAGACTCATTTGTTCCTAGCAGTGCTTGGATGTACAGATGGAGTTAAACAAGGGGATGGTGGAGTTGTGGTTTAACTCTAGTGGCTAGTTTTGCATTTCTTTGTATCAACTGAAAAAATAAGAGGTGCCGTGTTACAGAGCTGTAAGGTTCTATGATTCTGTGATATGGCTGAGGAACGCCTTCCCCGTAGCCGTCGGGATGCTCTGTTGGCAAGCCCGCATCCCTGCAGGGGATGGTGAAGCTCTTGCATCACTGTGATTTTTAGGAATCTCTGTCTGTCTTTAGCTGGGCAATGAGCTTTCCTGTTAAGAACGAGGAGATTGGAGAAGTTGTGAGCGAAATCCTAGTTAAATGCTTTGAAGTGCAATGCTTTTGTCTTCTGCAGCTTCCAGAAAAGGGGTTCGTTCCCCAAATAGCTCTCAAAGGGGAGGGAGGGAGGATGTTTGTTCTCCAAAGAAATCATCTTTGCTTGCAGATAACTGAATTGTTTCTTGGCTCAGAGTAAGAGACAGGATTTTGTTTGGCTTCCCCAGGCAGGGAGTGATGAGGGATGCAGTTTGATGTACTTTTACCCCGGCTTTATTTTGTGTTTTTTCTTCCCTCCCATGGCTCACGCATCCCGTCCCACCCCAGGGCTGGGCAGAGCCGACAGCCCTCCCCGAAGGGCTGAACAGGTTCTCCTCATTCGCTTTGGTGTCAGGCACAAATCTCTCTGTGTAAAGCTTGTTCTACAGTGAGTATGTAAAGACGGGAAGAATTCAAGTCCCTGGATCAATACGTGTGTCACTGGGGCCGGTTAAAAGTGGGCAGTGGAAGGGAGAAAGCTTCCCCCGGGGCAGCTGCTGTTGGTAGCTGGGTGTTGGGGTAAGAACCAGGTAATGTGGCGATATTCCCTCTAGTTAGCGTGTTAATGGAGCTTAATTAATTAATGTTGTCCTGGAAACTTCCTCATAAGTGTGTGAGTAGTCCGGCAGGAGCAGAAATGCAGCGGTCTGGTTTCGGTTGTCCTTTTGAGCTGACAGCTTAATCACTATCATTATTCTGGCAAATTTATGATACCATCAAGTTTTGCGGTCAGAAAAGCTGAGAAATAATGTTATTGTAAAGGTACACATCTGATTATCTCTCAAAGCGATGTTTGTATGTAAAAACTGCAAAAATTGAAGGCAAAATTTCCCCCCGTCCCAACACAACGAGCACCTGCAGCACGGCTCTGAGGAGTACCCAACGCCACCGCTACGACAGACGTTATTCCCATCGCAGTTCTGCTGCACGGAGCTGTGTCTGTTGGGCTGAGACCCACAAATTCCGAGCCCAGCCCCAGTTTGGGGACCCTGGTCCGGGCAGTGCGGTGAGCCCGTGTGCCGTACCCGGCGCTGTTCCGGGATGGGCTGTCGGTGCCCGTGGGCTCAGGTGCTCCGGTGCCTTCACTTGATTTCAGAGCAGTGCTGGAGGAATCACTGACCGGTGCACCACTGCTGCACGTCCTGAAGTGAAGATGGTAAATAGGTATTCAACTGTGCTTACCCCATGCGCTGGGTGATCTCCCAACTGCTCATACCGTGCTTTGAACCAAAGCTCTTATATGGAGGAAAAGCTGGATTTATTTTATTTTATTTATATTTTATTTTTATTTTATTTCATCATTTTATTTTATTATTATTTTT
>NW_010123115.1:0-759 GCF_000699245.1 Pterocles gutturalis
GAGCTTCGGGACATTGTTTCCTTCTTTCATTCTTGTTTTCTCTTTTTCTTTTGCTGTGTCTTTCTCCTGATGCTAGCCTGGTGGGGACCTGTTGGCCTCCCTCCCTCTGCAGGGCAGGCATATGGACACCCCGCAGGAGCTCCACCGCATCTTAGTGGCTCCCCCGCTGCTTCCCTTCTTTTCGCCACCTCCTTTAGACTCATTAAAGTTGTGCTGCATCCAAGCCTGGGCCTCTGAGTCCTCCTTCCTCCTCTGGCAACTCTTCCAGTCAACTCAGGGAACAAGTTGGGAGAAGGGGAGGGTGGGATTCACTGTAGTGGATTGTGGCACTTGGCAACATGGTCAATTTTATTCATGTTTTCATGACTGAACTGATCGTAATTGCTTGCAAGGGATGCTCACCTTAGTGGGTGTTTTACCCTAGATTAGGTCCCTTGGGCAAAGATACTGCCAGTTCTCAGACAGAATTCTCTCCTCTTCCTAATCACACTTCCAGAATTCTCCATCCTGGGTCTATATGGCAGCTAACAGGCACCTTGTTCCTTTGAGTTAGGCAATTCAGAATGGGACAATTAAGAAACCAATTCACCCAGGAATTGCCACACATACAATGAGCTGCAGCAGGAAGCCTTGAATGGTTAGGGTTGGAAGGGACCTTAAGGATCATCTGGTTCCAACCCCCTGCCATGGGCAGAGATGCCTTCCATTAGACCATGTTGCTCAAAGCCTCATCCAGCCTGCCCTTGAACACCTCCAGGG
>NW_010123115.1:776-2034 GCF_000699245.1 Pterocles gutturalis
CAGCCTGCCCTTGAACTCCTCCGGAGCATCCACATCTTCCCTGGGCAACCTGTTCCAGGGATTCATCAGCCTCAGAGTAAAAAATTTCTTAATTCTAGCTAATCTAAATCTACCTGCTTTCAGTTTAAAACAATTACTCAACATCCTATCACTATAATCCCCAATCAAGAGTCCCTCCCCATCTCTCCTCTAGCCCTCCTTCAAGTCCTGGAAGGTACTGTAAGGTCTATCTAGAGCCTTCTTTTCTCCAGGTGGAACAACCCCAACTCTCTCAGCCTGTCCTCATATGGGAGGTGCTCCAGCCCTCTGATCATCTTTGAGGTCCTCCTCTGAACTTGCTCTAACAGGTCCATGTCCTTCCTGTGCTGAGTACCCCAGAGCTGGATGCAGTACTCCAGCTGGTGTCTCACGAGAGCAGAGTAGATGGGGAGAGTCACCTCCTTTGACCTGCTGGTCAAGTTTCTTTTGATGCAGCCCAGGATACATTTGCCTTCCTTGGCTGCAAGCCTACATTGCTGTCTCATGTTAAGTTTCTCATCTACCATACCCCCAGGTCCTGCTCAGTGCTGCTCTCAATCCATTCTCTGCCCAGCCTGTATCCGTGCTTGGGGTTGCCTCGCCCCATGTGCAGGACCTTGCACTTGGCCTTGTTGACCTTCATGAGGTTTGTATGGGCCCACCTCTCAAGCCTGTCAAGGTCCTTCTGGATGGCATCCCTTCCCTCCAGCATGTCTACCACAACACACAGCTTGGTGTTGTTGGCAAACTTGGTGAGGGTGCATTCAATCCCACTGTCCATGTCTCACACAAAGATGCTAAACACCACTGGTCCCAGAACTGACCCCTGTGGAACTCCACTCATCACTGGTCTTCACTTGGACATTGAGCCATTGACCACAACTTTTTGAGTGCGACCATCCAGACAGTTCCTTGTGCACCAAGTCCTCCTTCCATCAAATCCATGTCTCTCCAGTTTAGAGACAAGGATGGCGTGGAGGACAGTGTCCAAAGCTTTGCTCAAGTCCAGGTAGATGATGTCAGTTGCTCTTTCCTTACCCACCAATGTTGTGACCCCGTCCTGGAAGGCCACCAAATTTGTCAGGCATGATTTTCCCTTACTGAAGCCATCTGGGCTCTCACCAATCACCTCTTTATTTTCCATTTGCCATAGCGTAGTTTCCAGGAGGATCTACTCCATGATTTTGCTGGACACAAAGCTGAGACTGATGAGCCTGTAGTTCCCTGTGTCTTCCTTATT
>NW_010123115.1:2073-8939 GCF_000699245.1 Pterocles gutturalis
AATTTCCAGTCATCAGGAACTTCACCAGACTGCCATGACTTCTGAGATATGATGGATAGTGGCTTAGCACCTTCATCTGCCAGTTCCTTCAGGACCCGTGGACGCATCCATGGTGTACAAAAGCATGGACTTCTGAATGCAGGACAGAAATCACCTTTAATGTGCACAACAAGCCTCTTTTATACTATCTCTGCTCTCTGCAAAAGCAAGCTTGTACTTTTCCGTAATGTGGTCTTCATGCGAGTGTCCACACAGCTTCTTCTTTAACAAACAGGTTTTGCAGTGTTCTCTCTGGATGTTTATACCTCCCATGGCTTATATCCACCCAGCTCAAGGACATCACACTCTGCCAGCCTAGTCAGGCTGCTTGCTGATCCCACACATGTCTCGTCAGGTCCCATGAACCTGTGCACCTTCACGTTCTTTAGATGGTCTCAAACCTTCTCTTCTCTTACAGTGGGCAGTTCTCCACTCTCGCTTTCCCAGCCTTTGCCTGCTATGACTTGGGCAGTGTGGCTTGAGCACTTGCCGGTGAAGCCTGAGGCAAAAAAGTCATTGAGTATCTCAGCATTCTCCATATTCTGGGTAATCAGGTCTCTCATTTCCTCCTGAAGAGGGCCCACATTTTCCCTAGTCTTCCTTGTATCACCAACGTACCTATAGAAATTCTTCTTGTTGCGCTTGACAGCCATGGCCAGATTTAATTCTATCACAGCTTTAGCTTTCCTAAGCTGATCCCTGCCTGCTCAGACAATTTATCTCTATTCCTCCCAGGCTACATGTCCTTGCTTCCACCCTCATTTTTCTGTTTGAGTTTGTCCAGGAGTTCTTTGTTCATCCATGCAGGCCTCCTGGCCTTTTTGCCTAACTCCTGCTTTGTTGGGATGCATGACTCCTAATCTTGGAGGAGAAGATCCTTGAATAATAACCAGCTTTCCTGGGCCCTTCTTTCCTCCAGTGCTTTATCCCATGGGACTCTACCAAGCAGATCCCTGAAGAGGCCCAGGTCTGCTCTCCTGAAGTCCAGGGCAATGAGTTTGCTGTGCACCCTCCTCACTGCCCTCAGGATCTTGAACTCCACCACTTCATGGTTACTGCAGCCCAGGCTGCTCTTGAGCTTCCAATTCCCCACCAGGCCCTCCTTGTTGGTGAGACCAAGGTCAAGAATAGCACCTCTCCTTGGATATAGCTCCTCTATCACTTGGAGAAGGAAGTTATAATCAATGCATTCCAGCAACCTCCTGGCTTTCTTATGCTGTTCTGCATGTCCTTCCAACAGATATCAGCATTGTTTAAGTGCCCCATGAGGACCAGGGTTTGTGTATGTGAGGCTGCTCCTATCTTGCTATAGAGGCACTCATCTGCTTGGTCTTCCTGGTCGGGTGGTCTGTAGCAGACCCCCACTATAACGTCCCCTGTCCCTGCCCTCCCTGTAATCCTGACTCACAAGCTCTTGATTGGCTCATCATCCATCCCCATGCAGAGCTCCATGCACTCCAGCTGTTCATTGACATAGAGGGTGACACCCCATGCTCATCTCTCCTGCCTGTCCTTCCTAAAGAGCCTGTATCCCTCCATTCCAACACTCCAGTCATAGGAGCCATCCCACCACATCTCCATGATGCCAGTGAGATCACAACCCTGCTATCGTGCCCACGTCTCTCACTCCTCTTGTTTGTTCCCCGTGCTACGTGCACTTCCACAGAGATCATCTACATCATAGAGATGATCATGTAGTTCCAACCCCCCTGCCATGGGCAGGGACACCTTCCAGTTGACCAGGTTACTCAGAGCCTCATCCAGCCTAGCTTTGAACACCTCCAGGGATGGGGCGTCCGCAGCTTCTCTGGAAAACATGTGCCAGTGCATCACCACCTCATAGTGAAGAATTTCTCCCTGGGAGTCAGGCATTTCATGGCAATGGTCAGTTCCAGTAAACCAGAAATGCTGGTCAGGTCCTGTCTGTTCTAGTCTACTGCCCGCACCTCAGCACAGGCATCATGAGACCTTTGTCTATGGTAAAAGGCTTCTGTCATTTGGCAACAGGGGCTGGTTTGTCCCTCTGACAGCAATAAAAATAATACATTTAACCCACCACAGCTTGGTTCCTTCACTCTTATCTAAGCAGCTGGTTCCCTCCTGTCATGTACTGGGCCACAGCAAAGCACAAAAAGACACCTGCAACTCATTCCCCTGGGCTTCCCAGACCTCCCAAGGTGGCCACATTTGCCCCATATGTCCTTATCTTCTCCGTGTATCTTCTAACCCTGGTGGAGAATGGCCTCTTCATTGTCACTGCATGGAGCAATCCGCACATGCAGACCTTGCTGCCTTCCTTCTTTGTCATCAGGTTTCCTTTGTGGAGGTCTGTTACACCACCACAGTTGTGTCAAAAATGATTAAGGTTTTCCTTGTCACCAGGAAAATAATTTGTGTTGCCTTCTGGCTGGCACAGTCATGTTCTCCCTTCTTCCTGGCTGTCACTGAGTTCATGATCCTCTCAGAGATGTCCTTTAATCTTGAGGTCACCATATGCAACCTGCTCCATTACACCACTCTCATGAAAGATAAAATCACTTTCCTGCAAGCCCTAGTAGCGTGGGCATTGGGTTTGTGGTCATCCTCACCCAGGTGGCTCTCCAGCTGACTGGCCATTCTGCATCAAGAAAGCCACCGTCGGGATCCAAGTCCCCTGACTTGGCCTCCGCTGATCCTGATCCTGCTCCAGTGCCTGTTGTTACTCCTGCATACAAGTCAAAAGATGACCAAGAGGCTGGAGAACCTATCCCATGAGGAAAGACTGCAGGAGTTAGGTATTTTCTCCCTGGAGAACAGAAGCCTCATGGGGAACATCATCAGAGTATTCCAGTACTTTAAAGTGCGACTCCAGCAAGGATGGAGGCTGTCTCCTCACAAGGAATCACATGGAGAAGACAAGGGCCAAGGAGTACAAGTTGCACTGGGAGAGGTGCCTGCAAGGCCCTGGCCTGCCAGTGAGCAGTAGTGGTGGTGTGAGCAGAGCTCAGGCTGGCCCTGCCTCAGAGCACTGGGTGAGCCAGGGAAACTGAGCACAGGTAGGGTCATCCTCTGCATCTGTGCGATGCTTGGGTTGGTACCTGTCATGTGCCACCAAAGGTGCCCACCATCCAGTGGGATGGACAAAGAGGGTGTCTCTGTGTGGAACTGTGGGCAGGCAGAGCATGAGGTTCCTTTTCTGCACCCAGGAGAACACAGTTACCCAAGGGGTGGCAGAATTTAGAGCTGCAAGTAAAGGCCAAGGTCTACAAAGAAATTTTCAATTACGATGGAAACTCTGTCGTAGTTTAAAGCCAGCTGGTGGGCAAACACAATGCAGCTGCTCGCTCACAATTCTGTAACCTGGGGGATGGGGGACAGAATTGGAGGGCTAAAGGTAAGGAGACTAATTGGGTGAGATAAGAACAATTTAATAATTGAAATAATAATAATAACAATCACAATATTAATAATAATAATAAAATAAAAGTGATACCCAGTAAAACTGCTGACTGCCCACTGACCAAGGCCCCGCCCATTCCTGGCTAGCAATCCTGGAGGAAAGAAAATCCCAAAACCACAATCCTGGGAGAGAGAATGTGCTTCACGGGCAACTCTTTCTATACTGAGTATGATGTTGCATGTTGTGGAATATCTTATTGGCCAATTTGGGTCCATTGCTCTGGCTATGCTTCCTCCCAGTTTCTCGTGCACCTGCACACTAGCAAAGTGTGGAAAGTTGAAAAGTCCCCTGATTTCTTAGCAACGACTTAAAACATGAGTCTGTAATTCAACACTCTCCTCAGACCAAAACAGGGCTATTCTAGCTACTAAATAGAAATTCAACTGTATGCCAGACAAAACCAGGACAAAAGCAGACCTAAATGCTGATATTACTAGTGAAGCCACAGTGGTTTGCACAGGTAAGATAGATGCTTGAACTAGCATGAGAAGGCAGGGAGTCAGTGGACTGTGCAGAGCACAAACTGCTGTGGGTATGCTCTGTGCACTGCTGCCATTTGCCCAGTCACCCTCCACCTATAAACGGTGGGGTGCTAGCCAGCAAGTGTGTCTTTTGCTACTGGGTGCTTTCCTGGAGCTGAGGTGGCACATGGGGTATTGGATTCAGAGAGAGTGAGGACTCCACTGTGTGGCCTGAGTGTGGCTGATAGCAGACCTAACTTATGCATTACCTCAGCCCTGCACATCTGAAGAGCAGCTGGGCCCGGCTAGGCACTGAAGGACAGTCTGAGGTACCTGTCTCTTCTGCCTGTGCCCATGTGTGCTGGCCATGGACCCCAGAGCTGGGAATGGAGGAGAAGGAAAGGGGGAGATGAGGCTGTGGGCTGTCTCCAGGCATTGTTGGTGCCCGTCACCAGTCCAGCCCCTTTTTGGAGCCATGGCCCTGATGGCCATGGCCTGTGGAGTAGCCAGGAATGTCTGCCTCAGCTCCAAGGGAAAGGGCACAAACACAAATCCACTGCAGGGAGTCCAACCCGCCCCTTCCTCCACCTTGTTCCCTGAGTTGACTGGAAGAGTTGCCAGAGGAGGAAGGAAGACTCGGAGGCCCAGGCTCGGATGCAGCACAACTTTAATGAGTCTAAAGAAGAAAAGGAGGTGGCTGACAGGGAGGGAGCACCAGGGGAGCCACTAAGATGCGGTGGAGCTCCTGCGGGGTGTCCGTCTGCCTGCCCTGCAGAGGGAGGGAGGCCAACAGGTCCCTGCCAGGCTGTCGTTGGGAGATGGTTACAGCAAAGAAAAAGAGAAAATGGGAGTGAAAGAAGGAAACAATGACCCAAAGCTCTAAAAACATTCCTCCAATGCTCTATCCTCTGTCCAGCAGCATGTTGTGAGGTCTTGGAGGTTCTTGCCCAAGGATGTTGCCAGCAGCTTTAGCAGGGCCGACATCTGTTGCCACAGTAGCAGCTGGTGATGCAGGAGAGGTCAAAGCCTCCAGAGTTGATGGGCACTCCTTCACAACTGAGGATGCTGCCAGCAGCAGCGGAGGTGGAGGAGCCCACAATGGTGTTCTGTGGGAAGGAGGTGAGGATGGGGCCGGGCAGGGTCACTACCACAGAATAGGGCTCGATGATGATGGTGGAGTCCTGGCACTGCCTGACACAGGGCTCATTGCAGCTGTTGGCCAGTGGGGTTGGGCTGCAGGGCTGGCATGACTGGCACTGCTCGCAGCAGGACATGTCTCAGGGCTAGAGGTGCACCTGGGAGAGAGGGCAGGGAGAAGCAGAGTACAGGAACAACTTCAGCAACAGCCTGAAAACCCACCAAAAGGCAACCAAGGCACCTACAGGGTGAGGAGGTGGAGGCTGTGCATGGGGAACAAGGACTCCCTTGCCTGAACCCAGCAGGGTCCAACAGATAGCAGCCAGGCCCCAGGATGCTCCTGCCTAGCCTGTAGCCAAGAACCTACCCCAACCCAACCTCAACCTCTTTCCATGACATACCGTCTCTCCTCTGCCCTCTCCCACAACTATCATAGCAGGTATTAGCTGAGATGTCTTGGATCGCAAAACTCTGCTTTATAGGCGGAGGTGGAGGAGAAAGAGATTTCCAACTCACCTGGTTCCCAAGGAGAGGGAGGTGACAGAAGGGTCTGAAGGAGCAACCAGTTGGGCTGGCTTTTATACTGGCCTCAGACTGCCTCAGGCCCAAAGGCAATCTCTGCATAAGCAACAATTTTCCTGCCTGCTCCTAATGAACGGAAACTTCCCAGGGAATGACATGGCATGTACTGCTGTTTCCTTCTACACTGCCTTTGTATTTCCTGGTTTCTGTCATGCCTGTTCCCTTACAGATGGTTGTTTTGAGTGTTTGGATGAGAGGTCCCATGATTTCTGGGGCAAGGATGCGTCAGTGTGGGCAGAAGACATGGACTAAGTGTCAGAGGGGTCCACTGAAGGCAGCTGATGTCAGCCTGGGGCATGCTGGTGAGGTTTTTTAATGACACTGCTGATGGGAAGGGCCTCAACTGCTCCAAGCCCTGCAATCCTTGGCTCGTCCCCCCAAGGGCTCCTTTGACTATGTACCCTGTCCTGCTCTTTTGTTCCCTCCTGGCTCACTCCAGCAGTCTGTCACTTGCCTTCCCAGGCAGGCAGGCTGCACTTCAGCTTTCCAACTTTCTTTCCCTTTCAGCTGCCTTCAGGAGGGAATTGCTGACATCCTTATCCTCCACCTCCTCTCTCTGGACGCTCCCTGAGACTCCTGTAGCAATGCTGCCTGTGCACCTGTCCTTCTCAGAGTGCCCCATCCCTGCTCTGGCAGGGAGGTCCCCAGAAGCTCCTCAGTCACATCCCTTCCTATCGCCTCTGCCCCATGTGCTTTTCTGCTGTAACATGTGCAGGAGCATGATTGTGTACCAGGCTCTGCGGTTATCTGCATGCACATCTGTATGCTTGTGTGTGCACACAGCTGCATGCCTCTGGTGAGATCACGTTTCTGTGAACATGTGTATTTTTTTGCACAGCTGTGAGTAATTGTATGCATCTACACATGTCTGCATCCTCATGCACGTTTACTTGTCTCTGTGCCACTGTGTATATGATTGTGCGTGTTGGGTATGTGTCAGTGCATGCGTGTGTGTGCATAGTTGTACCTGACCGCACATGTGGGCCCAACCAGTTCCTATGGCCCATTACGGACATCCCTCCACGACAGTGCCAACACTGACACAGTCTCAGCCCCTCGTTGTCTGAGGGGACACGGACTGTGCCATGTCACTCCAGTCTCACTGAGGGGAACCCTGAGTTCTGGCCAACTCTTTCCATGCTGCCTCCAGACAGCCTCGAGGGGCTGAGCTGTTTCCCAGGCTCCTGCTCCTGACCCATGTAAAAGCT
>NW_010123116.1:0-38039 GCF_000699245.1 Pterocles gutturalis
GGGCCCGTGAGCCCGGCTCCGAGCTCGCGAGCGGCGCTGGTCGTCGCTGGAGCCCGGGTGAGGGGTACGAGCGGCGCTGCTTAACTGCCCGTCATTCATCTGTTTCAAATTAGCGAGGGATTTCTGTAGTAAGCGTGTTTGGGTTTTATCCTCCGAGTGATTCCAGTAGCCTTCAGCAAGATGCAGGTTTTTTTTCTTGCAGTGTGTAACAGAAAGACTATATTTAGAGAAGTGCATGCTGAGGAAAGCACTGTGTTGTGAAAATCCCCTCTGAGGCTTAGAGAGGATTAATTTCCTTCTCCTCCTTTGCTCTGCATCCTTGCCTTGCTTTCCTCACTTCATTGTTCAGGTATTTTTATAACAACTCCTCCAGCTAAACAGCAAAATCTCTCATTCACCTCCATCTGCTTGCTAGCACTTTTTAGAAAGGACTTGTTCTTTGGTCTTTAAGAAACACTCAGCACAAAAACAGGTGGCTGTTCCATTAATGAGGGTATAGTAAGGAAAGCGGGTATCTCTAAGAATTGATACATGCACCCAGTGTCTAGTGTCTTCATCCACCAAACTCGCTGACCCCGTCCTATCCTCTGTATAGCTTGTGACTGTCTCCTTCCAGTGCTCATCTGCCACCAGTGGGCTAAAGGATGGTACCTGATGGAGTTTGGTTGCCAGCAGTCTGTGCAGATCAGGTGATGAGCTCGTATTATTGTCCTTATTCTGAATAAGACCATTAATTTGTTCTGTGTAGTGTTTGGTCTCTTACAACTGGAAATATCTATTCGTTTGCAATGTTTTGTTGCGAGTGTGCTTAATTTATGTAGGAGAGCCAAATGTCATGGGTGCATAGCCTTGCTTTGTAAACCACTGGGATAAAAAGTACAGTATCTAAAGCAAGGTAGTTCTTAAATTTTTCTGTATACTTCAGTTGGTCATACATCTCTTATGGAATTCCTGCTCAAGTATTTGTACATGTTGTGTAAAGCTGTCTAGTTAAATTTCATATGGCACCAAGTTTCACGTGGAAGCATCAGCCCATCTTCTTAGTCGCACCTACATCTAGGTTTCTGTTGCTGAGATGTCCCTTTACTTCCTTTCCTATGGTGGCTATCAAAAAGCAGTGTCTCTCACAGCTCCTCTGTAAGACTGCTTTTTTGTCTTCATTTAAACTTCTCTTGAGGAAGCATTTTTTTGCTGTTAAGTATAGAGAATCAAGTTGTCTTCAGTGAGCAGCTAAAACCAAGAAAACAAAATGGCACGTGGTCACTTTGCCCTAACTGCTTGTGTACAGGCAGAAATGGGACAGAGAATCAGTTAGAGAGCAGTGTCATTAGCGTTGCACATCCCTAAAGGTGCTCTTGACTGAATGGGGGGGGGGGGAATGACAGCTGCTGTTTCTCTTCTCACAAGAATGCGTGTTTTGCATGATTGGCAACCTATATCAGTCTGAAGATGTGTTTTAAAATGTGTAACTGTGAATGCACTGTGTGGGATTGTAGCAGTTGCAGAAACACCTTAGAGTTTGTCCTTTTGGAGAAACATACAGGTATAAGATAACTCAGCATATCTGGGAGAATCCTGGAGTTTTTATTGTAGGACTGGTGTCTTTTTAAATCTAGCTTTTCCCCCTTACCTCCATGTGAGGAATTGCAGGAATAAAACTCATAGTTTCACCGGGTAGGCAAAGCCTAACTTGCCCAACTATGTGTGTAGCAATATTAAGTTAGGCTCTTGCTGTATGGGTGGGAATACAAAGATTTGTGCAAAAACACATTGAAAAGCTCTTCCAGAATTATATTTTTGAAACAGGAAATGCAAGTCAAGGAGTTCTTACTGCCTGTTTCTCAAATTTTTAACTGACCTGTAAGAAGTTCTATATTTACATTCTGCTGTGACTCTGGTGTCAGATTTTTTCCTGAAACTTTCTGCGCTGATGGCAGCCTCAGTAAATACATTAGGTGAAGGTTCAGGAGACTCTTTTCCTCTCTGTTGTGGATAGAGATCACTTCTTTGCAGAGTGATGGCTGCAGAGTGTCCTTCGCCTTCCATGCCTCAACTTTTGTGTGCAGTTTGAGAACACGAAGTGCTCTGCTTCCTGAGGTTAGTTGTACTCTGTGCTCCCTTTCTCCCTGGGGAGAGTTCAGATGCCTGTCTCAAGGCTGCTGGTCTCAGATAAATGGCGTCAGACACTGCCCTTGGGTGTGGAACGCGTCCCTGGGGCTGCTACTCAGGGTGATGCTCGGTTTGCCCTGATGGTTGTGAATTGAAGTGGTCGTGCCTCGGGTGTAGGAGTCAAACTGAATGGCTGCTCAGGACAGTCGAAGCTGACGTGAAAGCCTGCTGTTGGGGATAGTGGCAAAGAGTGAAAGCAAAAGCACATAGGGAAGGTTTGGCTCACCTGACGCTGTAAGCTGTTAGCTAGCTAACCCAGACAGGATGGTGGTGGTGGGAATTGTGTTACATTGCAGGAGCTGGCTTCTGGTGTGGCAGCGTTGCAGTGTGAGGGAGCCTGTACCAGCAGAGGAGCATAGTGCTGTTATCATCTGTCGCAGATCTTCAGATGTCTGGATGCTGGCTATCCGAAATACAGAAATCAAATTTCAAGGCAATGTTGGAGGTTTAGATTTGAGAGGCTGTACCTGGGCTTGTTTGCCTACCGGTTGTGAGCAGAAGAGATGTTTGCAAGTTCCTCAAAGATACCTGGCGACTCTGCTTGGAAGCTTCAGGTTTTACTATAGCACAAATAGTGATCATTGTGGGATTGAGCAGTTGTGCCTCGTCACTGAGACAGGCGAGCAGACCTGAGTTTAGCTGTTGCAATCAGTGTGTTTACATATTAAAACAGAAAGTGCACTGACTTAATGCAGAAGTGCCACTGCGTGTGTGCCTTCAGGAACACATCCGGATTGGGTGGCTTTTGTTTAAGGAGGCTGAAGATAAATCATTGGCATACACCGATAGGTACTAAAATACGATACAGATCATAGCATGTATCATATATGATGTACGATATAAGTCGCAGCATTCTCCAAGAAACAGAATATCTTGGTGTCAAAGCTGGCTGGCTGACACTTCTAATAGGCAATAGAGGCCCTGAGCAGCTGCGGCCCAAATATTTCTGTGGACTTTCTTTTGGACACACCAAGTGAGTTGTACTATACATGCACTTTTAAATGTTGCAAAGTCAAAGCTGCAAGGTCATAATTGCTGAATTCTTTCTCTGTGCAAACAGAGACGGGAGAGGTAAAGAAGCAGTCCAGACAGCAGAAGAGCAGAACAGATAGGGGAAAGATGGAAAGCAAGGGCAAACACTTGGAAGAGTGTTTAGTAGATTTCTGAAAGATTAAATCTTTCATTGCATCTCTGCATACATGATACTTGTACTTGCTCCAGGTGGTTGTTTTTACATATCTTGTGGCAGATACTTACTTACACGCTTACAAATGAATCTTTTAAATCTGTTTATAACTGTACCTAAACACATCTGATTATCATAATTAGTATTCTAATTATGAACTATTCTGAAAAGCGTAGTTAAGCTCTCTGAACGCTGTTGTACGGGGGAGGTTTTCAGAGTTATTAGTTCAGGAGGGAGAATAGAGACCTAGAAAAATGAGAGATTTCTAATACCAGGAAATAAAATTGTCCAGAAATGACCCAGCACTTTTTTTAAGGTGTTGCATCAATTCAGTAAATTTTGTGCCTCAAACCATACAAGGAATAATTTTGTTTGCCTTCCTAAGATTCAAAGAGACCATTGGATTTCTAACACTTGGAGTTATCAGCTGTAAGGTAAATAAAAACACTAGTCATTTTCCGAAGTCCCTAGAAACAGCTTACCAGAAATGACAGCAATTTGAACTTCTGACCTGGTTATTGGGATTGACATCTAAATATGGCTGGTCACAAAAATGAATGAACCAGTCAACCAATACTTGAAGGCTACTTACTGTGTGTCCTGACTGTTTATTTCACTGTCAGCAAACCTATGCAGAACAAACATTGCTGTTGTCCTTATGTAGACTGAGAGAATTTAATATCGCAGTAGTAGATAAAGCTAATTTCCTGAGTTGTGGTTTTTTTTTTTGTTTGATAGCACAGTTGAGATGCAGCTGCTGACTTCTCACTGCTGGAAGGTATTTAGGGAGGACCAACAATTTAGCTGTCCTAACATACTTCTTATGCAGTTTTAATTACTTTTGAAAATGTCAGATAAAAAGATATGTCCATTTTGGTCTTAATTGAAGGAAAACCATTCAGTGTGGACCACAGCTGATGCTCTGTTGTGGCTGGTTTATGTGGAGTTGGAGGTTTGGAACAAGTTTTGTCTCTTTTGGACCACTGCAGCAAATTGGTCATCTCGGAAACATGAAGTTCCTATAGCTTTCTTGAGAACTGGTGCCTGGGTAGAGAAAAGGTGACCTGTTAGCAGAGTATTGACTCCCCTAAAAGAGGCACAATATGAACTCATCTTCAGCGTAGAGCACCAACAACATACTGAGCAAGGCTGGTCAGGAAGGAAGGCAGGAGTGTCTCCCAGCAGGTAGAAGAGTTTCAGTTGGAGCTTTTGTGTTCTTGTGCACCAAAACAAAACCCACAGAACTGTGAAGGGGGTGTGTGTGTAGAACAACACTGCCCTAACCCCACCCTTTCCCCCCCATTCCTAATGCATGTGCTTACAACACCAGTTGTTACTAATCTGCGCATTAAATTTTTCAATCCATTTAGAAAATTCTCTGTTGGGACAAAAGTACTATTTTACCTGTAACTTGGTAGGGGAATTATTATTTTTTTTTAAATACAGACATTTTTAGTATCACTTTTGAATTACCTTTCCTAAGTACTAGTGCTTTAGGTTTGTGAATGTTGCACCACCACAAGGTAGGCTTTTGGAAATTAGCCAGGTATTTTGTTCTTAGATTTCTGTTTTAGAGAATGACACTTCAATCCAGATACACTTGATCCACTGGAATTCTATTTAGATAACGTTATTCAAGTATTTTCAAAACACTACGATTTTTACAGATTCAAGTATGGTAGCAGAAAGAAAAAAGCAATTAGTAAACTTCAAAATTCATCTGAATTCTAATTTTAAAATGAAATCAGATAATTCCGCAGAATCTTTTTTCCTTCAAAAATTGTGTTTTAATTTTTTTTCTTGGAAAAAAAGTTGAGCGACTCTAAAAAGCAGTAAGTATTAGGAATTTACCTCTGTGGTGTTTTGTGGATCCAAATGTACAGTGGTACATCTGAAGGTAGTATCTTTAAATATAAACTTACTGAGTGAAGTGGTACTGTGAAGCTTTTAATTGTTCTGTTGAATTCAGTCTAGCCATCTCTGCGTATTTTGCAATGTGAATTATTTCAGTAGATGGCCTTCTAGAGAGCACATAGTGTTTAAAAACTGGTAAGACTGTACTCTACCTCACCCTGAAAAGAGGGGGGAAAAATAATCTCAATCTACAGAATTTGAAGCATTCATAATTCAAGACACAGGTACACTACGGTTATACAAAGCTGAAGACACTTTTTTTCAGAACTAAAATTTTTGAGCTAGTCTGGTGGAAACTCAGATGGGTGTAAATGTTTTTCAAGTTGAAATTTGATACACTTGCATCAGTGCTAAATAACTTCAGTTGCATTGGCTTTATTAAAAAGTTCCTTCTAGGTTGTTTTTGTGTCATAAGAGGAGTCTGTAAAATGATGGAAACAAATAAATGGGATGTAGTAATTCCTTTTCCATAGCACTTGTTTTTTCCAGCAACACCGTTCAAGTATACTCAGTCATGTATAGCATGTAGATGCAAAAGTAGGGCATTTCAGTGTACCTAAATTAAACTTTATGGACTGTGGCACCAAGCATCTCATACTTTATACAGCTGAAAAAGGCTCCTTTTTGTAAATGACTTTAATATTGTTTTTAAGTACTTAGCTAGTTGTGATTTATGACCGGTTGGTGTCCTGCCAAATTAAGGAGAACTGAATGCATTGCCTTGATTGTACTTGGTTTCTAGAAAACTGTTAGCACGGAAAGTAGTTACTGCTCTGTTTATAGTTAACACAACAATTTGCTCTGCATTACACTTTGAATTACAAACCGCTGTGTATTCTTCAGTTGTGGTTAAAATGAAAATAATACTTTAATGTGGTAGATGAAGAATTGGAAAACATGTTGTGGCATTTTTACTTTTGTTCATGTATAGATCAAAGTCTTGCCCCAAAGCAACATTTCTGTAAAGCTTCAGAAAGATGATGCCAGTTTCACTTATCAGGTAAGGAAATGGTTGAAGTCAGTTACTACCAAATTAATGACATACAAAACACTACAATATGCAAACACTTCATAATCACTACTCTATAGCAGATATGAAGGCAACATTCTGTGGCTGTATAATGAAAGTGAGGGGTCTAAGTTGCTGGAGAAAACAATGAAGAAAGTATAAGGAAAAAAATTTCCTAGCTAAAGCAGCCCTCTGGGTTTCTGCAGCATGAGGGGTGATGTAGCAAACTGGTATAAACCTAACAAATGGCCAAGGAACAGTTCTGAGCAATTGACAGCTGGTTAGTGCATCAGTCAACAGCAGACAGGCAAGACTGATGATCAGGTAGGACCAACCTACTCTCTTTTATGGTGGGCACAGACCTACTGTATCGGTTAACCTACCACATTTTTTTATAAGCAAGCAGTTAATGGCCTGTATAGTACCTAAAAACCCAGACTGGGAAGGGAGGAAAAACTGGGCTTAATGCATGTGGCTTGCAACTCATCAGTAGTTTGGAACTGAAGACTTAATTTGCATTTAAAGCTTTATGGAGAACTTAAATCTGAGTCTAGGTAATGTTGAGTCTCATTAAGACTTTGTTTTGGGAAACGGTGTGATTTCTCTGCTACTTGAGCTAAGACAAATGCTCATTAATAAGGCCATCCTGGAAACAGTGCATTGAGTTTGTGGATTGCATTTTTTTTTTTTTAATTATCTGAAAGAGTGCATTTTAAGTTCATGCAGGATCTGCAGCTGCTCAGTGAAACTGGTTCTCAGGTTCACTTCAGAAAGGGCTTCAGAGCTCTCCTGCTAGACTGAGTGAGGTGGACTGCAGATCCCTGAAAGAGCTAGGTGTCCCAAAATGGGTTAATCCACTAGCAAAACCGTATAAGATCACACTCGATGCATTTAGTGTTTCTAGTGCAAAAGCAAGTAGAAGACCACACTGCCCCTTTTAAGAAGTTTGAGAAGTAAGTTAAGCAACTTCTGTGAAAGCAGAGTCACAGAATCATGGAACGGTTTGGGTTGGAAGGGACCTTAAAGATCATCCAGTTCCAACCTCCCTGCTATGGGCAGGGACACCTTCTACTAGATGAGGCTGCTCAAAGCCTCATCTAGCCTGGCCTTGAACACCTCCAGGGATGGGGCATCCACAGCTTCTCTGAGCAACCTGTTCTAGTGCCTCACCACCCTCACAGGAAAAAATTCTTTCCTAATCTCTACATTGAATCTCTTTCAGTTTAAAACTGTTACTCCTTGTCCTATCACTACAGTCCCTGATAAGAGTCCCTCCCCATCCTTCCTTTGACTATTGGAAGGCCTCCTCAGAGCCTTCTCTTCTCCAGGCTGAACAACCCCAGCTGTCTCAGCCTGTCCTCATAGGGGAGGTTCTCCAGCCTTTTGATAATTTTTGTGGCCCTCCCCTGGACCTACTGAAGAACATCCGTGTCCTTCCTGTGCCGAGGACTAGAGAACTGGGTGCAGTACTCCAGGTGGGGTTTCACAAGAGCAGAGTAGAGGGGGAGAATCACCTCCTTCGACCTGCTGGTCACGCTTCTTTTGATGCAGCCCAGGACATGCTTGGCTTTCTAGGCTGCAGGTGCACATTGCCAGCTCACATTGAGCCTCTCAACACCCCCAAGTCCTTTTCTTCAGGGTTGCTCTCAAACCCTTCATCCCCCAGCCTGTATTGATACACCTGACTCACATGCAGGACCTTGCATGTGGCCTTGTTGAACTTCATGAGGTTTGCACGGGCCCACCTCTTGAGCCTGTCTGGGTCTCTCTACATGGCATCCGTTTCTTCTAGAGTATTAACCATATCACTCAGCTTGGTGTCATCTGCAAACTTGCTGTCATTAGTATATATACAGCAATTGAAGCTCATAGATGATACTTCTCTTGATAATTCTTCTCTAGTTAGAAGAAGTTGAGGGTGGGCATGCTATCCTACATTTACTGTGAAAGTTGTTGTTCTATCCGAACCTGGACATTTATTGTATACCACCACCAAATTCAACTCCCCCATCAGTTCCAGCTGATACTGGAAAACCTGCTGAAGGTTCAGGGTTGTGGTTCAAGGTTCCTGTGGCTGTCCTTCTAGCAGGCCCCATTTCTGTGGAACACTTGAAATGTGTCTCCAAGGTGCAGGTTTCTACTGAGCAGGTTCTGCCATCACTAACTGCTCAGTTTATTTTTATCTTTTTTGTTTTCTGCACTTTATTATCTAAGATTCTGTTGTGGTTTAAAGGCCGCCGCACAGCCTCTTGCTAAAAGCCTTATGGGCTGAAGCAAGGACAGGGAAGGTTCACTCACCACTTATGGTCACGGTAGATAAATGGACTCGACTTGGGAAAACACAAAAGCAGTTTAATTTTGTCAACAATCAAACACAGGGCAAGATAATGAGAAAGAGAACTACATCTTTAAAGAGGCATCTCTCCCCCACCCCTCTCTTCTTCCCAGGCCCAAAGGCTTTGTTCCCGATTTCTCTACCTTCTCCCCTCAGTGGCGCAGGAGGCAGGGAATGGGGGTTGCAGTCAGTCCATCACATGTTGTCTCTTTGCTCCTTCCTCCTCAGAGGAGGGCTCCTCACAGTGTTCCCTGCTCCAGTGTGGGGTCCCGCTTCTCATGGGAGAGTCCTTCACAAACTGCTCCAACGTGAGTCCTTCCCACGGGCCGCAGTTCTCCACTGACTGCTCCAGCGTGAGTCTCTTCAACAAAAGTCATGGCCTCCTTCGGGTACAGTCACTTCTTCCAGCATGGGGTCCTCCATGGCTCCATCTCCATGAGCTGCAGGTGAGCTCTGGTCTCCATGGGCTGCATGGGGGCAACGTGTGTCACCATGCTCTTCACCAGCAGCTGCAGGGGAATGTCTGCTACAGCACCTCCTCCAGCTCCTTTCTCTCTACTGAGCTTTGTGTCTGTATAGCTGTCTCTCTCGCATCCCGCTCCTCTCTCTGCCTCAGGTTCTTTCACCGGCTCCTGAGAAACTCCCGGCTCTTGGGCGGGGGCTGCGCTGGGTCGGCTGAGCCATGGTGGAGGCTGGACAGGCAGCAGGCAGGTGGCCAGATGGACTGGCCAGGCTGAGACCTGCCCAGGACCACCCCCACACATACTCCCTGCTCTGTGCCCCCTCTTCAATATGTCATTTGCATATGTGATTGGTGCTCGTAAGAAATCAGAAAGTTCAGTGTCTGCCTGACCTGTGAGGAAAACTGAATTATTTTTTTTTTTTAGCCTGACAGATGAAGATTTAGTGTAACTAGTAGTTGACACTAGAACATAGGCAAATTACTTGTATGCAACTACAGATTGACAGTTTTTTACTTTTGTACTCAAGCAAATTTTGAGTCAGTGTTCCTTATTTGTAAGGGAAGCTAAGAGGAGTGTATTATTTGAAGCACATGCTATATTTGGAGCTGTTCTAGTTCAAGACTTAACGCTTTTGAAAAAATATCTTTTTGCATATTCAAAATAAATGCTTGTTTCTTTTAAAACTGAGAGTAAAACCAAGAGCACTAACTTTGTCTGTACTTCGGAGATGTGGTTAATCTAGAGAGACAGTTTCTGAAAATACAGGACTTAAGTGCTGTACTCTGCCTAGAAATGGTTAGATCATTACACCTATAGTGGTTATAGTATTTTGCTCTTCAGGTTAAAATTCGAACTTTTGTGTTTTTCTGTTGCTCTCTAAATCCATTTGTGCGGTGGTTCTTTCTGTAGAAACTAGGAAAACAATGATCTGTTCTTGTTTTCCTGCGTGTGTGTGTGGGCATTGTGGAAATCTGAGAGAGTAATAATTTCTAGATCTGTGCTTTTTGGTTGTTTTTTTTCTTTTTATTTTTTTTTTTTTCTTCTAGTTAGACATTTAGTTTAACTCTTGAATGAGCAACAGTCATAAAACAACTGATTGGTACACCAAGGCATTAACTCCACCCTAGTGCAGTGGGAGTTTAAGACAATGTGAAGGTTAGTGCTGTAAATTCAGGATAAGCTCAGCAATGAGAATATGAAGAGATATATATTTCTATATAGCCAAAATGCATCTGAACAGTTCCTTTTAATCTCAGTGCACTTGAGGATGAGATGTAGAAGGTTCTGAATTCACAGTTTTGCTCCATACAACATTCACATTACTGTTTTGAGAGGTCATACTATTTTATCCTAATGCTTAGGTTAGGAATGTCCATAAGACTTGGCTGTGGCTTTTCTTTTCCCCATTCTCTAAATCAAGGGTCATAATCCACATCTGTAGACAACAGTGGATATTCAGATGTTGATTTGCTTCATGTTACTTCTGAATTTGTGGCTACAAGCTGCGTACTCAGTGTTCCTGGTGGGCTAGCATTACACAAGGACAGCAGACCCACAGTTCAAACCAAGTGGGGTGAGACTTGCCAGAGGTGAGAGGTAAGACTCCAGAAGGAAGGCGATCAAGCAAATGTCTCTTGCCTAAATGACTGTTAAAGGAGCTCTGTGAAAATTTGTCTTTCATTAAAAAAGGATCAGACCAGAAGATAAAGAGAAGTTTTTTTAGGTATTCAGTCTAGACCTTTGCTCCTTCAGGCTCTTAAGGAAAAATAACCCCATCATAGAACACGTTCTGCTCACCTGAGTGTTTTTTCCCATGCTTCCCTCTTCTGGAAGTCTGCTTTGCGTTGCATCTCTGCTGTGAGGTTTAAGAACAATACTGAAGCTGTGCCTGAATGTATTTTTGGCAAGTTTGTCCCTTTTTTTCATATGCTAATGCACGTTTAGCTAGAATAGGTCTTGTGTATATATTAATGCATTTTATTTTACAGTCTTGCATACTATTGAGGTCAGATTAATAGGCCTACAGTTGTACTTGTTGTTTCTTCCCACTCTCCAGGAATATTTCTGGTTTTGGATACTTCCACTTATGCCACCCATAGCTGACTATGCTTGAGCTCTGATACGATGTTTCCTGTATGTTTTACCCTTATTTTTTCTTGTCCAGGAGCCTCAACAAGTGGGACTTGGCAAACACCGTGTTTCCTGTGTGTTTACAGACCCATAGCTGGTACCTTCTCTTTATCAGTACTTTCCAGTTTCCTTTGCTCTTATTGATCTTTCCAGATAATTACTGGAAGAAATTGCTTAACCTGCCGTGCAGGGATTCAGACCCGTGTGTATCCCCTCACATAGGCTTTTACAACTTCAACACTGGTAAGTGCCAAGCGTACTATAGTTTGAAGATCCAGAGCTCTGAAGGAATAGTGTTTTTATTTTCTAGACCATGACTAGAAAGTCAGTCCACAGTCTGTCAATTTCTGGAAGAATATTGCTAAGTATATTCTACTGCCCTATGACACCTAGTTTAGGGTTTTTTTCAATTTTATGAGGTTTCCCTTAGTGTCATAGGCTAAGCATAGCGGCTTATATCATGGAAGGAAGTGACTTTTAATAAAAAGGTTAGTGGTGAAATGAAGTAGGAGGATTACTTTGAATGAGAACTTTTTCTGATAAAACATCAGAGCTCTGTTGTTTTACTTCAGTTAGGTCTTAATGAGGATTTTAAAAAAGAAAACCTGAACAAACTACCTTATACAAAGTTACTTACATAAATGTTATCATGTGTTTGGTGTAACTCCATTTGTCTTCAGGTAGACTTGATAGATGAAATTGCTACTCTGTACAGCTTGAAATACCAAATAAACTCGACATGGGTCTGTCATAATAGTAATTTTTTCACATTTTGGTCAAGAAGGTCAATACTTAGTGTAAAGATGTCTGCTCTGTAAGACAGTCAGACTTTCTCTTGGATGTTGAGAGTGGCTTGTCAAACCCTTTCCTTTTGGAAGGATGACCGTGACAACTGTAAATCAGAGCTTCCTCTGAAGGGACATTTTGCAAGTTGTCTTCATGTAGAAGCTAAAACCTACAGGCCTTTTTGAGGAGTCAGTTGGTAAGACCCAAGCCTTTCAGGGGTTCTTGGGCCTGCCTGATCAGCAGGCTTGGGAACCAGGCTGTCCTGCAGTCTGGGGTTTTCTGTGGGGAGGTGATCATGCACACAGCAACTGGGCTGTCTGATCTTTGCTTCAGATCTTTTAAAGTAAAAAGGAGGTAGTGGTCTCGGTTTGTATTATTCTTTATCCTCAATGCAGAGCTCTTTTAAGAAGCAGCATTTTTCATAGTTTTAGTATGGCATTCAGGTGCTGGATGTGAGGCAGGACCAAAAGCAGTGGGCACAAACTGAAACACAGGAGGATCTGTCTGGATGTTGCGAGACACTTTTTCACTGTGACTGAGCCCAGGGACAGGTTGCGCAGAGAGGTGGTGGAGGCTCCATCTGTGAAGAGGTGGAGGCTTCATCTCCTGAAGCCATCTGGACATGGTCCTGGGCAAGTGGCTCCAGGTGGCCCTGCTTTGAGCAGGGGGCTTGGACCAGATGACCTGCTGAGTTCCTTCCCACCTCAGTCAGTCTGATTTTTTGGCCTCCGACCACAAGGTCTGTAGGCGCCTTTCTGGCTCTTTGGAGCAGTTGCATGAAAATCAGATGATGTTTAGCATTCCTGTTTGATATACTTGACTCAGACTAAGCTCAGGCAAGCTGTCTCTTTGAGAGTTCTTAGATGATTGAACTTGTGTGTTATTTATCTCTGAGCTAGAGAGATGAGCAGACTGTTTTATGTTTTAATCTTTGGAGCCTTTTGCAAATTAGGATGATTCATTAACTCCGTAGATGTAGCTTAGCCACTTAAACTCAAGGCCCTAACTTTTCATTTATCTTGTTGCTTAGTGATATGTGCTTACTTGATCTAGAGCTAAAGTTGAAGAGAGGACCTCTACCCATTAGCTACCTGTTCTGCAGTGCTGCTCTTAGTAAGAGTAGAAGTATCCATGGAAATTGTTCAGCCAGTTGTCAGGATACTGGCAGCTTATTTTCTGAGCATCCTCTGCTGCTTTGTGAAGCTGTTGGTGAAGTAATTTAACATGCCCAAGGCAAATGTAAGTTACGGAACAGACTCTGTTCTGCAGCAATGACAGTACCCATACTTCTCCTTCTTGGTAATGCCAATGAAATGTTGTCTGTAGGCTTGCCACTGATGTTGGTGACTCAAAAGCCTGCAAATGATCATCCAGAGATTAATTACACTGCCATTGTTCTGAGCTAAAGGCTCTCTTCAATCAAGGTGAAAGATAGCGTGCTGACAAATGAGCCAAATAAATGAGGTACATAAAATTGCAAGATGGAGTTTGTGGTTTCTGTTGTTTGTGGAAGTACTAGCCTGTGGAAAGAGCAGCCTGAAAAACATGCTGCAGCAGCAGTCTGCTGGTCAGGCGCTTGTGCTTCTTTCACAGCAGATATTTCTAGAGGAGGCATGACTGGGAGCCCTGATTTTTGTAAGATGGTTGTTTTTTTTGAGGTTATCTGCTGTGGATCTCTTCTTTCTGGTTGTAAAGCAAGGTCAGTTTGTGCTGGACTAGCTGGGGAGTAGAAGCAAGGGGTTTAAGTGTGTGATTTCTTGATGTTAACAGGTGTCAAGAGGAGGAAAGATGGCATTTGTTGGGTATTGGATTGCAGTTAAGTGTAATTGTCATATCCTGACAGTCCTCTCTGCTTCGCTGTGGAGTTCCATGGTCCCGCAGTCTCTGTGGAAATGGGATTAGATGTGGCTGTCTGGCACCGCTTTGTCTTGGAAGGGTGTGCAACTTTGAGTAAAGGCACTTGAATAAATTGCTGGAAGTGCCTGTTGAAAGTTCTGGCACAGATTAATTTCTCTACACAAATGCTAGGAGAAGTTCTGTTTCTGTACTGGTAAATTGGTTTTAACTGTCCAGGGAAAAGGAAGAAATGTAATTGTAGAATAATTCAGGTTAGAAGGAGCCTCAGGAGGTCTTGTAGTCTAGCCTGCTGCTCAAAACAGGGTCGCTTTCTGTGTGAATGTGTTTATAAACTCCTTTTGCTTAACATCTGTTTCACACTTTCTTCTACTTGCTTAATCTCTGTGCAAACACCTATTTGGCAGTATGAGTGCCAGAGGAGCACACTAAGTGAGCTGAAGAATGAATGCATACAGATGGTGACTGAATTACTCACACAGAAACCTGTTGCAAAAAAAACCTGATCTTCAGCCAGAATCCTTACCTGCCTGCTCATAAGAGTTATCTATATAAACTTCAAAATGTTTTCATTGTCTAAAGAGTATGTCATAGAATCATAGAATGGTTTGGGTTGGAAAGGACCTTAAAGATCATCTAGTTACAACCCCCTGACATAGACAGGGACACCTCCCACTAGACCCGGTTGCTCAAAGCCTTGAACATCTCCAGTGATGGGGCATCCACAACTTCTTTGGGCAACCTCATCCAGTGCCTCAGCACCCTCACAGTAAAAAACTTCTTCCTAATATCTAATCTAAATCTACCCTCTTTCAGCTTAAAGCCATTACCCCTTGTCCCTGATGAAGAGTCCCCCCCCATCTCTCCTGTAGGCCCCCTTTAAATATTGGAAGGCTGCTGTAAGGTCTTCCTGGAGCCTTCTCTTCTCCAGGCTGAAGAACCCCAACTCTCTCAGCCTGTCCTTGTATGGGAGGTGCTCCAGCCCTCTGATCATCTTCATGGCACTCCTCTGGACTCTCTTTAACAGGTCCATGTCTTTCCTGTGCTGAGGACTCTAGAGCTGGATGCAGTACTCCAGGTGGGGTCTCGTGAGAGTGGAGTAGAGGGGGAGAATCTCCTTGCTGAAGCTGCTGGTCACACTTCTTTTGATGGAGCCTGGGACATGGTTGGCTTACTTGTCTGCAAGTGCACATTGCTGGCTCATGTTGAGCTTTTCATCTACCAGCACCCCCAAGTCCTTCTCCACAGTGCTGCTCTCAATCCATTCTCCACCCAGCCTGTATTTGTGCTTGGGATTGCACCTATTCAGGTGCAGGACCTTACACTTGGCCTTGTTGAGTTTCATGAGGTTTGCACGGGGCCACCTGTCAAGCCTGTCCAGGTCCCTCTGGATGGCATCCCTTCCCTCCAGCGTTTCGACTGCACCACACAGCTTGGTGTCATCAGCAAACTTGCTGAGGGTGCACTCGATCCCACTGTCCATGTCTCCCGCAAAGATGTTAAACAACACCAGTCCCAATACCAGCCCCCGAGGAACGCCACTCATCACTGGTCTCCACTTGAACATTGAGCCATTGACCACAACTCTTTGGGTGTGACCATCAAGCCAGTTCCTTATCCACCATGTGGTCCAGCTGTCAAATCCGTGTCTTTCCGGTTTAGAGACGAGAGTGTCATGTGGGACAATGTTGTATGATTTGCACAAGTCCAGGTAGATGACATCAGTTGCTCTTCCTGTATCCACCAATGCTTTAGTAGAAGGCCACTAAATTAGGCATAATTTTCTGTTGGTGAAGCCATGTTGGCAGTCTCCAGTCACCTCCTTGTTTTCCATGTGCTTCAGCAGAATCTCCAGGAGGATCTGTTCCATGATCTTGCCAGGCACAGCGGTGAGACTGATGGGCCTGTAGTTCCCTGGGTCTTCTTTTTCACCCGTCTTGAAAATGGGGGTTGTATTTCCCCTTTTCCAGTCAGTGGGAACTTTACCAGACTGCCATGACTTAGCAGCTGTGTCTGCCAGTTGCCTCAGGACTCGTGGATGTATCTCATCAGGTCCCATGGACTTGTGCACCTTCAGGTTCCTTGGGTGGTCTCGTACCTGATCTTCTCCTACAGTGGGCAGTTCTTCATTCTGCCAGTCCCTGCTTTTGCCTTCAGTGATTTGGGCGGTGTGGCTCAATGTCAAGATTAAATATTTAAATTCTTCAGCTTCCAGGAAGAATGATGCTAGAATGCAACTGGTAAATACTATTTGTCTTGTTATTAATATGAATTAATTTGAAAAATGTGGTCTGTGATCCAGAGGGCAGTATCAAAGGTAGTAGGTAGATTGTCGTTAAGCTTTTTTTGATGCAGAGGAAAGGTCACCTTTGCCACCACTTGGCAGTCTTCCATTTTAGCTCAAATACAATCTGAAGGGTAATGCTCTAGGTATTTCAAAGATTCCTGTTTTCTTAGTTATAATTCTTGTTGCTTTTTCTGTTGTCCTCTTTCCTGTAGCACAACGTTTATACCTCTTCAGGTAATTAGCGAACTGGGTTTGTGCTTTTGGCACATTACAGGAATATAGTTAGTGTAACTATATATATAATTGTATGTAGATTTACCTAGAGTTCAAATTATTTAGCAGATTCAGGGAAAGCAAAGAATTTGAAGTGACGTAGAAGTCAGTGTAGCATACTTGTTTGTATGTTTGTGTAGAACCCTCAAAAGGTCTGTGGTTCTTGGCTGCCCTGGCCCTGTAACTCATTTAGTGAACTAGTCAATGTAAGCTGACTGGTATGTGTATAGAGATGTAACTAATGGAATGCTTGTAAAAGCATGTGTCTCTACTAAGATAAAATACATGCTTTTTTATAACTTCCATTTGTGTTACTCAAGAGGACTTACTTATGTCTTACAGCTTGCCTTGAAGGGATCTAACTATGCTGGTCTGCTGGAGCGGCATCGCATTCATACAAAAAATGTGGAGCACATTGTAGACAGTTTGCGGTAAGAATGTATGGATGTGGTGAATTTCAGACACATTGCAAATATCCATGGACTGTGTAAAACAAAAAAAAAGAAGCTTTGTGTTACAAGCTCTAATAAAATAGGAATACTGAAAACAGGGTGATGCAGGTGAACAGCCATTCTTGATATAATTGAATGTGAACTAGCTTAATTCAGTTAAGTAATACACTGTTTTCTTGAAAACAAATGAAGAAGATGTAAAGGATTTGTGTGAGTGTCAAATGCTTATAAGTCAAATACTACTGTAGTCAGTCCTTAATTACGTGTCAGTTTTTCAGAAGGATGTCACAAGGAACAATATAGGATACATTGAGGCTTTTTCTGCGCTTTGTAGGAACGAGGGGATAGAAGTTCGTCTTGTTAAACGTCGAGAATATAATGAAGAGACAGTTCGGTGGGCAGATGCTGTTATATCAGCAGGAGGTATGACTTTATGGAAGGGAAGTAGTTGTTTCAGTATGTTTTCATGGATACATTTTTCAGAAATGTTTTGCAGTGTGAGAAGCATGTGGAGGTATACACATTTTGAAAACAAATTGCTTATTTAATTGTAATAAAATACAACAAAATGCAGTGGTTGTGACCATGCTCTCTGCCTTTAGTATTTAAAATTGTAGCACTAGGAAGTGAATCCCAGTGCATGGCTACTTTGGAAATGTTTATTATTGGCTTGGGTAAAACAGTATCAAACTGTGGAATTAACTGTAGTTTACAGCTAAAGAGGATAAAATGCTTGCTCTCATGTGGTTATACATAGCCCTAAACCCTACTCTTTGTTTTTGGGTATGTGAGGCGAACTCTAACATATACTACCTTTTCCTCCCCTTGCCCAAACTGTCTTTGTTGCTTTCATACTTAAGTCCAGTGACTGGAGTGTCTAGTTGGATGGTAAATGTAAAAGTATACAACTTCTGATCATCCTATGCCTCTGCCTAGAGTTTTTTAAATGAACCAACAGAGCAGCTGACCTTATGGTTTTTTATGAACACTGGCTCACAGCAGTTCATTCAGGGTTATTTTTGTGATTTGCTGCAAATAATGCAGCAAATTGTTGTTGTGTTGCTGGGCTCTGACATAATGGTCAATCGTCTGTGGCAGTTAGACTTGACCACTGCTCTGCCTTTCTGTCCTCCCCACGGGTCCACTTTGCCCTTAGGTACTGGTTACCTCTCAGAATGGGTAGAAAGGGATATGTATACATTCCTGAAGTGTCCTCATATACTCCTGTAGATTTTAAAGAACTCATCTAAGGTGGAGATTAAAGTGCCAGTATGACTGTGGCAACATATGTTGTGGTTATGATGCAAGCAGCTGGGAAGTGATACATCATCAGAGATTTCCAGAGTTTATATCTTGGTGCAAAGACTGATTCAGGTTATAGGTGTCCTTCTGTTTAACAGACAGGAAATAATATCAATATCTGAAGAAACCAGTGACACTTAAAGATTTCTTCTTCAACAGTTTTGTCTAAGACTTCTTTTCCAAGTGTGCCTGTTTGGGGCCAGATAAGGCCTTTAAATTGTGCCTTCTAGCAGAACAACTGAGGTGAAACTAAAGTTACTGTTTTCATGTGATTAACAGTAAAATTTGGTATTGTTTCCTGTCTCCTGTGGCTTTGATTAGCGATACTTTCTAAATTAATTTTCTTAAAGAATTTATTTTACCAGCTGATAAACATGAAGAAGTTTCCATAAATCTCTTTTCAAACTTACTTCTTCTGAATTCAGTTGCTTGGGCATGTATAACTGCCAGATAAGTTGTACTTTTTCTAATCACATTTGCCATCTTGAATTCAGATGTTACCACGCTGCTTTGGAAGGTATCAGTAGTTTTGTGGTCCCAGTTTGGTTTTGTGCATCTTACCTAATCAGTTGTTGATACAAAAGCACCTAGTGGTAATGCTGCAGTACATTTGAGACTGTTTTGTTTGGGATACTAGAATATAAAGTGAAACTAACTTCTGTTTTGCTTTTTCTGTAGGGGATGGTACAATGTTATTGGCAGCCAGTAAGGTCTTCGATAAATTTAAACCAGTTATTGGAGTAAATACTGATCCTGAAAGGTAAAAACACATTTGGGAAAGCAGTGCTTTATTTAATATCAGGCGTAATATGCATCTGTTCTCAGGATGCATGAGGCATGCCTGTAGCATCTGGCAGCATAAATGTCTGCTTTAGATTGTAGATATCAAGAGAACCTGTTGTTTTATTAGAAAAGTTTCCACAATGAGTTGTCTTCTCTCATCTGAGAGGACTTTAAGTAGTATTAGATAAGCATGACTGTGTGAAACTGCCACAGCTGCTTTCACACACCAGTGTAACATCACTTGCAGCCAGTTAATTTGTATTACTAACCAGAAGTTTGAGGCTAGAGATGGCAGTGTAGAACAGAAACAGGAAAAGGGACTTAACAAAAGCAACTGACAGTGTGGTGTCTGAACAACAGAAAATGTTTCTTTATGAAGAAGGTGAATTCTGTTGGAGATCCAGTCGGGCCTCAGATGAAGAAGTTTGTTCTGGTTTCTTCTTCTAAACTGTGTCGTACCTCAGAGGACGCAGTCTCCTCAGGCAATTAATGGCATTTGGTTGTCCTATTATAAACTCCACATAAGTTGCATCCACCTAGCCATAAGATTGATTTGGGCAGGTGGATGCAGTGTGTTAGTGCTGCCAGGTTGGTGTAACCTTCAAATGGATGGCAAGTAAAACTCAGAACTCACCAAGGCTCTGTCTGCTGAGATTTCCAGATCTAGGTTTCTGCCTTTGATATTACCAGTTAATTTAATCTTAGTAGATATGAAAGTGGTGGCCTAAAGTTTCAATTCCTTCCATACCTTACTCCTCTTCCACAACTTTTCAAATGCTGTGAATAGATATTCTACAGTATCAAGCCTGAATAGCAGGGTTCAAATAACAAATGCCTTCAAGTTATCAAATATCACTCATGAAAGGGGAGCAGTGTTTCGTCTTCTGGCCTTGACATGAGATTCTTTGATCTTAGGCATGTTACTTACCTGTCTTGTATCAGTAAATTGTGTGTAAGTGGAAGAAAATTATTTTCTAACTTGCAAGGTTTATTAAGGTTGAATTCCTTTGCTAGAACTATATTAGTACTTACATATTCCATCAGGATTACTAGCTGAACAGACAATGTTTAGGGGAAATGTGTGAGAAATATCCTATCTCTCACACACATAAACCCAGGAGCTGAAAAACATGTACTGATGCTGATGTGCTATTATGTAGGAGTAGTATGGGTTCATAAAAGTCAAAGTACAGCTTTGATCTGTGTAATAGAAAAAGATTTTTGTTTTTAAAGGTCCCAAATCTTCATAGTTATGCTGTCATTTTCATTGTCCTTTTTTGCTACCAGATCAGAGGGTCACTTATGCTTGCCTGTGAGATATACACACTCATTTCCTGAAGCACTACAGAAGCTTTATCGTGGTGAGTTCAGGTAGGATTCACTGATCTTTGGTTTTCCAAAACATACTATGATTGGAAAATGCTTAATGGTGTGCAGTTCCGAAGGAGCAGACAATGCGTAGTAGAATCTTAAAGCTTTGGATCGTGATTCTGTGTAGATGTTTACCATGATGAAAAATGGGTTTGTGGTCGAGTGAGACTGGAATACAGATGATACAATTGACTGCCAGTTCCAGAAAAAGAGACTTTTGTTTTAATAACTATTTTAAGAGACATTTTTCTGTGGTATATTAACATTCCAGAATACTTTTATGATGACAAACTATCAAAAAGAAATAAGTAATTTGCATCAGAATATACTGCAGTTGGGTTTTGTTTATACTTCTGGCATATTGAATGTGTAGCTTGAAGTGTAAATGTGCTTGTGCCATAGGAAAGTTCTGAAATTAGGTGAATACAGTTATTGATTATCAATAACTGAAGGGGTTTCAGGAAGTATTGCTAAATGAAAAGGTACTTTCAACTTACATATTCTGAGACTTAGAAGACAAAATCTTTTAACTCCGCATCATGCTAAGTTGCTTAGGTAAAGCTGGTAGTGCTAATGCAGGTAACCTCCCTTGATAATCTAGGCACTTCTAATATTTTGTTGGATGCTGTGTTATATTTTTGTTGTGGTGCTTCTGTTGTTGCTTTTTATGGAGCTGAAGCCTCACCAGAGTGGAACAGAAAGGATCTCCCTTGCTGTTTTTCCAGAATAATAGGAACTAATATTCCTAAACAGGGACCTGAGTGGGTGTTTCGCTTGCCAGGTCTTAGATTTATTTGTCCCTAAGGAGACTGTAAAATATATGGGTAACTATTCAGCCCATCTGGAGGAGCTTCTGGTGGCTCAGAGCTGCGTAAGGACAGTGAAGTGCCAGAGACTGGAAAGGAAGGATTACCTTTTCTCCTTCTCTGTGGAGTGTCAGTCACTTTACTGCAACAGTCTGCATAAGCATATACATTGTAGTCCCATGAAACAACCAACGTTATTGATTTTTAAAGGACAAACTATATTAGACTATCCGTGTTTCTTTTCTTGATGGTCAATGGTGTAACAGGATCTCGGAACAGGAATATAAAAGGGGTACAGTCCCATTTTCTAATTTTGTAGGGGGTTTGACATGTTCTAGCATGAGTATTGTAAGGAGGCTAGCGTAATGATAGTCGCTGCATGCTGTCTGCTTGACTACCTAAAACCATACCTGGAATTTAAGGGCAGGTAAGTAATTATACTAAGGATGTGTTGAATGAGGCTCTACAAGGATGACAACCAGGAAGAGCTAGTAATGTAGTCTCATAAAGCATAACTCTTCCTTGCTGTAATTTTTAGGAAACCTGTAAGCTGGTTACTGTCACCCAGATATCAACAGTATGAGCTGGGAAAAGATGTGCTCATAACATTCCCTTGTGTTTTGCTTTCTTAATCAAAACTATTACTATAAAACATATAAACTCTAAATAGTAAGAGGAGAAAGGAATTGATACCTTCTATAGGAAAAAAATAAAAATCTGAATATTGTAACAACTTAAGGAAGAATACCTTTTATATTTTTCTCTTTCTTCATTTGAATTCCTCTTAAGCATCCTAAAGTTCCTAAGCTAGGGTTGATTCTTAAAATGAGAGGATACTTGTGGCCCTTATGTGCGTAGGGGTGGACAGAGCTGCTTTTCTGGACAACTACAAATACAAACAAAAGATGGTAAAAATACAGTATGTATTGCTGTATAAATTCGTGAGACCTTGTTGTTCTCAAAGCTGCTGTGTCAGTCATGAATTCATAAGCTAGAATCACATGCCTAAAAATATGAATTGTTATCTAGAATATTTGTAGACTACTTTTGGCCAGTGTCCCCTTACTTTACATGTGCAAAAAACATCAGGTAGCAAATTGGTAAGTGTAAAGTATTTACATTTTAGTATGATTAACTTTGTAAATTTAGAAATTATAGTGGGAGCTATAAAACTTGAAATGTGACTTTGAGTATATTTAACTTTTAATCTTAAGATGCTCTACTTTGAGACTGAAGACTCTCTGATCCTATCTGATTCGGTAATGAATATTCTGGTTACTGATACCAACTTCTTTCTCCCCTCTAAGGTGGCAGTGGCGGCAAAGAATCCGACTGTATCTTGAAGGAACTGGTATTAACCCAACTCCTGTAGACTTACATGAACAACAGCTAAGCCAAGAGCAACACAGCAGGGCTCACATAAATGAAAGATTCCAGGATCAAAGTAGGTTAAAATGTGACAAGAATGTAATCACTTTGCTATGAAAAATTGGAATAGGAGATAAAGATTTGTAAGAATTGAAGTATTTGAAGTCTAGTTGCTGTATTGGAGGGGCAGGGAGAGACAAGCTCTCATTAGCTGAAAACACAGGTTAAGGTTTTTTAAAAGGGAGTATTATTTCTTTTCTATATATTTATTCTGGACTGTATACTTGGAACCCATTTTCAGTATTAAGTTAATTTAGAGATGTTTTTAAATAGTATTACATGCTGTAAGAATACCTGAGCTTTTTTAAAATGCTGTCTCTTAGGGTTACTATAGACACTTGGGGTTACCACATAAACATTTGGTGATGCGTTCAGCTGCTCCACACTAAAAGCATGTGTGTGTGCACACTCTTTAACTCGTGCTAAATTTGAGGCAGGTTACTTCACATTTGAAAAGCTCCTCACTGACTGCCAGGTAGCAAATGAGAAGTTAGAAGTGAGAATTTCTTGCTGGGTAATTTTTCAGTCATCAGACATGTTTGACTGTTTTCTTTATGATGGATGGAAGATGCATGATTCTCTCCTTAACCTGTGTTTAGCACTGCATTTCCTCACTGAGAAGTCCTTAGTCAACATGAGAAATTTGTTTATCCCCCTTAATTACCCTGTGGTATAAAGTCTAAGTCTTTGAATTTTATCAGAAATGTCTATTAAGTCACTCTCAGTGAATTTATTTTAAGGTGGAAGAATGGCTGACAGAAAAGAAGACTTCAGTCTGCTTGGTTGCCCATGAGTTTTCAGGGAAAGTGATGTCTGAACATAAATGTCATTGCCTTATTGACCTTGGTTCAAATATTTGCAGTTTCCAGTAAAGGACAGTGTCTGGCGACAGACTAGATCAGTGAAAAATTGAGTCCTTGACAAAAATGGAGCACTAGGTCTAGAATACAAACCCAGGCAGCAGAGTGTGTCCTTCAGTGAGCTGTGAATTGTTTTTGAATATGTGGGGTTTAGAGCCATGATTCAAAACTGTTATATTCAATATCTGCAGGATCTGACATTTCTGGTCCGCATCTTTTACCAGTGAGAGCACTCAATGAAGTCTTCATTGGGGAGTCTCTCTCATCCAGGTATGTTTAGCTGTTTGTTATTGCAGCAAGGCACAATTGACTTAATTTCATTTTATGACATTGCAATGGACAATCAGTGATGGGATGTCTTTGGTATCAAATTTCAGTTCTAGTCCATGAATATGTAACACTGATTGTATTGTTGCTGATTACAAAGTGTATTTTCAGAGGTGTAAGTGCAGTGATGTTAATTTCTGGTTTTCCACCTTCCTGTATGGTCATTCTTTCATCTTTCATTATTCTTGACTGTTTTCTTTGCTCTTCATTGTTTTACTCCTTTCCCGGTTAGTTCTTATGTAACCAAATGCCTTCAGTTACTGTCTTTACAGTGGATTGAAGGTTTAAATATCTGTCCTTAAACTGCCTCCTCTCCTGTATCTCTTCTTAAGTACCTTTTCATGAGCTTTTAGCATGACCCAAGTAGTCCTTTCCCTGCCTCTCTCTCATTAGAGGCAAAGGTATCAGCCTGCTTTTGGCAGAAGCTTTGTTATTGTGGGAAAACACTTATTTCCTTGTTTAAAGAAACTAATTGGTATCAAATCCTGGTACTGTTTTATCTAGGATACCTTTGACTGCCCTTTCTGTCCTGAAGATAAATGCATTTCTGCCAGACAAATGTTAAGAAGAAGGATGTGGGGAATGCAACTGGGGCTGTGGGAAAGGAGTTCAAACATGATCCTTGGGCAGGATTTGTCCAGACTTTTACTTGTATTTTATATCCCTTTTCCCTTTATTCTGTATCTTCTTTTTTTTTAAACTTCAGAGTGTAACATCTTCTTGTGTTTGTGCAGTGCCTGGGACACTGTGATTGCTGCTGGAAACAGTATAAATGTTCCATGAATGCTTTATCTTCCATCTGGACTGCAGCCTCAGACTGGCAGAAGGAATTAGTCTCAAAAGAGATACACACTTTGCTCTCTAGTAAACCAAACCTAATTTTATCAAGATTCTAAAAAGTTTAACATACAGTGACAGAGAAACACAAAGCTGCTTTCCAACGCTCTATAATAGCCCTCTGCTTCTGAGTGTCACAAATAGATTGTGCTCTTTTGTTCCCATCTATTTGAGAACCATTGAGGAACACAATGGCTGTAGGAACTAATCTCTAGTAATAAATTTTGTGTTAATAGGACCTTACACTTCAAGGCTTAATAATGATGTCACATGGATAAATCATCTCTAAGGTTCAAATACAAATGTCTACTGTATATTAAGACAATATGATTCTAGGTGCTTCTTCCAGGGTCTTATTCTGCATGTCAGTTAAGAAAACAAGGAAATTGAAGAAAAAAAAAATGCTTTCATACCTAGCTTGCAAAAATTGTCTTAAACTGAATCAAGCTGGGCACCTGTGTTCTTAATTTGCTTGCTGTTCTTTTGTCTTCCCGTCTTCTCAAGAGTGAGTGCACAAAATGCTCTTAGTTATAAGTGTCTGAACTGTTTGACACCAGATATTCAAGAGGTGTTTTCGTAGTCGATCCAAACTGAACCATTCATCACCTAAAACAGCTCAGTAAGCTCTTCTGACCAAGTAGTCCTTGGGTAAGAAGGTAAAACTAGCTATAGTAAAACTCAGTTATGCCGACCACAGTGAATGTGGTGTTTTTCTAAGAGGGTATCTATTAATCTAAAGACTATATCATACTGTTTGAATTAGGCACTGTGAACATCAACAACTTTTGTTCATAAATATACACCTGGATGTTCTGAAGCTTACAGAGAGAGACTGTCTGGTCTCTCTAGGCCTAACATTAGTAATCCCCTGATATATGAATAATACCATGCAGAATGATGTTTGTGCCCCAAGACTTATTACATTTGAGTTCTAGGAAGAATTTGCCCTGGAGAGAAACATAAGCCTGCTGATTGTTGTAAAACTAAAACTGTTCATGAAGAATCACAGTGGATTTTTAATTTCTCAACTGATCAAGAATTCAGCTTGAAGCCCTGCTATTACTTACTGACGTTGGAGTGCCTTACCTCTTAGTGTTCCCTGATGTAATTTTATGAGATCCAATCACAGCATAAACAGAGTTTTTCAGTAGTTCAACAATTATGCAAGGAAGGTAACGTATTTGTAGTTTCATTTGTAAGTCCAGCAAACCCTGTTTGTGTATGAAGCTATTCCCAGATGAACCACAGAGTTCTTTGTGCATAATTTAATACGAAAAGTGGCTGCAAAAAAACAGCCTGAAAGTTCATACTGCAAATCATTTTTGTCCGTTATAAAAACTGTTATAAAACAGTGAATCAGAAGTGGCTGTCAAATCAGAAACATTGTGAAAAGCCTGTGAAATTGTCATCCAGATATGAAAATAGCCCCTCTAAATTTTCATGTGCCTGATAAGGCTGTGTGTTCTGTCTTATTCAGGGAGAACTTTAAGTCCTGCAAACCCAGTTTTAAATTCTCACTTCATAGGGCCTCCTATTATGAGATATCAGTTGATGATGGTCCTTGGGAAAAACAGAAGAGTTCAGGGCTTAACGTGTGTACTGGAACAGGATCAAAAGCATGGTAAGTACCTGTTGCTGCTTTGATATAAAACGTCACTTCAGATACGCTATGCTAGATGGACCTATTTTGCTTAAGTATTTGCTCCATACTGAGACTCTTTTGGACTATGGATAAGTCAGTGCCTGTCAGGTGTGTCCAAATATTCTCACTGTCGGTATGGTGCAAAGCTGTCTTCAAGTCTGTGAGAGGTGCAAAGCACCCCTCAATTGTAGGTATGGAGGGAATTGTTGAAAGGATGAGGAGCTGAGTCATTGACGCAGAAGTTTACCTTAGGTGTAATTTGGTGAAGAAGGTTGCATGCTGCACATGGAGATGAATGGCTGGGAGTGGCAAGGGAAGGAGATGCTGCTGGGTTGGAGACCATACGGGGGGGATCTCTGAACCACTCTTGTTGGCCTAAATTCAAAAGTTTAGATGAAGTAGCTCAGAAAACTTTAAAAATCTAACCTCTAAGAAGAATGGGAAAACATGTACTTGGAAACAGTGTTAAGGGTTCTCTGGCACATCTACTGCCCATTCTCCTTCCAAGCCCCTTGCCTCTTTCAAACTGAATTGAAAGGGCACGGTCTCTTTTCCAAAATATTCCTGTTAAAGAAAGACTGGCATATCTAAGCAGAGCTGTGCTAGCTTAACCAAAGAGGTAAATTATCTTAACTTCAGTTTAAACAAGCTACAGTACTGCATGTCAGTCTAAGCAGTTTAGTTTTGGGATGTGAGACACATGTATAGTGAGAACCTCTTTCATTTGGAGATCTGGCTGTGCTTATAGTTTAAAGTTGTACAACAGGCCCTGGATTTGGCAGGCTAAGATGAACTAAAACTGAAGCTTTTAATGAAATTCAAAAATGAATATTCATGCTGTAACCATGGTTACTGGGGTTTACTCTTCATTGTAATTCAGAATTTTGTATTCAGTCAGCATAACTTGGTCCTGGAGGCTGCCAAGGATGAAACTGGCAGACTGCTAGGGGAACTTTCCTAGTGTTCAGTACCTTGGGAATGTATAGTCTTAGTTCAGTGCTGTTCTTATGCATTTCATTTGGTTATACGCTCTGTATGAGCAATCCCAGAATCAGGCACCAAACTCCAGGATTGCCCATCTCCGTTGTAATCAGCATGTACTGCTGGGCTTTTCTCAACTGAGGCCAAGCCTCAGTGGCGTGATCTTCTTTAGCCTGTGGTTTAGGGACTCTTGACTCTTCTGGTATTGCATACCTCCTCAGCCTGACAAGCATTTAAATGTCCAAGTGCTTCAGCTGCCAAAACTTGTATAAAAGGATAGCTAATTGAGAGAACAATTTCAAATTGCGCATCTCACTTTCTTGCTAGCATCTGCTCAGGCTTGCAGGTAGGCAATAAGTGTGAGAGGAGGAGCCTTGGCCAACCACCATCAGCAGCCCTGTGGCCTGTTACATGTATAATGAATGTCTTTTGCAATCTGAGGTGTTTTAGTGCCGTGATAGAAGTGCTGGACTGAGGATTTTAAGCTGTATTGAGACCTGGGAAACTCACATGTTCACAGTACTGCTGCATGGAGGCTGTGATTAGTACCCGATCCCTTTTGAGCCTGGGCACAGGAGGGAAACTTTTATTGGAGTTTAGACTTGGTTCAGACTGAGGCTTTATGCTGACTTATGCATCCAAATGTGGCACATGCAAAAGTGTCTGATCTAACTGACTTTCATGATCTTCAAGCCCATACCTTAGGGTATGGACAAAGAGGCATAATATTTGAGAAGAAGTGTTTGGTCCCATAAATGAGAACTAACAGAAGGAATTAATTAGCAAGAGGTGAATAGAAGGGATAAGAACACACACAATCTGTAGAACTGTCATGCTTCAGTTTTTTTAATGCAGACTTAAATCAGCAATTATTGTGTTTTTAAGGCAGGAGGATTATTGGTAAGGAGACTGTCCTGTGTATTTTGCTCTTTTTTCCTGAAGACTTCACTTAGTGGAGTAAGGTTTACAAAGCCAGGTAGATGGTAAACCAAGAGTTACTTTAAGGCATTTTTTTGAAGAAACTGATGTCAGCTCACCCTTAATAACATTCTTTATTTTTTGTTTCTTCCTGTTGTTGAACATAGTTCTTCATCTGTATGCAAGATTTTTTTGTTTTTTAATTTTGTTTTGTTTTTCTCCCAAGTTGTATGGCTTAGCAAATAAGACTTCTACTTCTCTGTCTAGGTCCTATAATATTAACAAGGTAGCAAATCAAGCTGTTGAAGAGATTCTTAAGATCGGTGAGTGAACAGTATGGCATTACTGGCCAAGTTTATGTAAAAATACACCTGTCTAATTGAGGCTCTTTCTCTTGGCTCAACAGCTAAAAAGCATGGAAGTTTGAATATGCCATTGAACATGGAACTAGTACAAAAAGGTTAGTGAAAAAGGCAAGATTTCTCTAAGGTATCTGAATTTGATCAGTTAATTTTGTTTGTACTCTTAATACTCAGCACTGCTTTCAGTATTTTAGCACTCTTGAAATATTAGTCTTTCTTACAAATATTATTTAGGCACACTTGGTGAAAAATGTCAGACTTCATATTAAAGCACTTATTTAGACTTTGATATGTATAGATCTTCAGGAGAATGTCAGTTCCCCCAAGATTTGAGACACACAATATTTAAGCACCTGAAGAGAGCTGTTGAGTATTCATGATGCAATAGAACTGAAAGGAATCTTCTGTGAAATTAATTTTTTTTTGCAGGTGAAGGCTATGAAACATCTGGCAAGACTCAGTATTCCCTCTCCCTATGGAAACTGCTCTTCCCTCGAGGAATGTGTGCTTCTGAGAATAAGTCATTTTCTCTGGCAAACCTAATGGCTGATTTCTCTGTTTACAGTAACAAATGATTACAATGAGTCCCTGCTCTACAGTCCAGAAGAACCAAAGATGTTTTTCAGTATTCGGGAACCTATTGTAAACAGAGTTTTCTCAAGTAGCCGTCAGCGTGGCTTCTCTTCAAAGTAAGTGTTGGCTGCAGCAGTCACCGAAGAATTATTTCATTCTGTGTACTTGTCAAAGAATGAGTAATCCAGGAGATTCACTTGAAGTGTTTCAACATCCAGTTTTTGTTTTGAGGGGCTTGAGTATTGTTCTCCTGACAACACGAAGAAAATTTTTCCAAGTTGTGTTATGCCTTTTTAGTATTTCATCCATGCACAATCTTACAGAATAAAAGAATCTCACTGTGCCCAGTTTTGTATGTGTGCCATTTCCCTCAGTATGTGAAACAGGCATTGGCAAACTGGAGTGAATTCAGGAAAGGCCACTGAGATGATTAGGGGACCAGAGGAGAGGTTAAAATAGGAGCAAATAACTGTATTTTCATCTATGAGTTATACAGGACTAAGTTGTCTTATTTGGAGTCCTCAGCATAGGATATATTACAAAAACTATACTGGAGCTACAAATGTCTGCATACCTGTGACGGATATCTGCCCAGTCTTCCTTTTTTAAGTAGAATTTGCTGCGTGTCACAGTAGAGCTTTACCTCTTGATACTAAACATCTCCTCATTGCTGTTCTTTATCTTTTTTTGTCACAGTAGTTGCCCAGAGTGAAATGGAGGAGTGGAACGTGCCTCCATGTTTTCCTGCAGCATCCAGACTTGGCTGTGTTTTAGGGATGCATAGGCCACATTCAGATGTGGCTTTATGAAAATTTAAGTCACTGGATAATTGTTGATTAAATTTTGGAGATCAGAACATTGTCTAGACCAGGGCCTAAGTCAGAAACAATCAAGCACATCCATGTGAGACTGCAGTCTTGCAGCTGTTGACAACAGCTGCTGACATAACTATTAGTTCCCATCTAGCAATATAAAAAAAGATGTTTGGAGAACTCTATTTAATAGTGTTTCCACTTTCTGTGTACGTGAAAGGATAAATTACAATGGTTGAGTTAATTTTCCTTTTAAAGGTAAGTGAAGAGGAAGATGGTTAGTAGTTTTATTCTGTTTTGTCCAGCTCTAAAAGAGCTGCCTTAAATTTAATAAGCTCAAATTTAAATTTATTAGTTTAAAGACATAGTAGTCAAACTCTAATATTGACAGTACTATGCTGCAACACCTACTTACGCTGTTGCCTGGCAAGCATTCTGACCTTTACCCTTGTGTTTGAAATTACTTTCCCTTCTCTCTGTGAATGATTCATGTAACAAAATAGACTATAGTAATATCCAAATTATTTGAATCTCAAGCACTGCTAGTTGAAACTGCATGTTCCACTTAACATGAAGACCATACATTAGAATCATAAATTAATTTAAAACTTTTATTTGAAAGACTAAGCAAACCACTAATCAATGAGATCAGTAGCTTTATTTAAAAAATACACCTAAACTGCAGCTTTCAATATCTAGTGTTGTGGTGTAGGCTGTTCTCAGGCTCCTGGAGCAAGAGACATTCAAACAAGTCCTTCAGTTCTCCCTGGTTTTTTTTGCTGTGTTTATATAATGTACTGTTAGGTTGGGGGATTCTAGTGCTTAGTACCATGCTGAATTCTTCTCTAAGCATGCTCCTGTGTGATTAAGCATTTACTGACCCAAAAGGAATGTCCAAGAACCAGTCTGATTGTTCAGATAAGTGTGCTTGTGAGAAATACCTAATTTTTTTAGGCTGTTTTGTTAAAACTTTTTTTTTGGGTTCTTGCAGAGTCTGTGTCCGTTCCCGTTGTTGGGATGCATGTATGGTTGTAGATGGAGGAACATCTTTTGAGTTCAATGATGGGGCAATAGCTTCAATAATGATCGATACAGAGGATGCACTGTGCACTGTTCTGCTGGAAGAATGAAAGACCCTAGTGTCTTCTGCTGAAACAATTCTGGATCCAAAGAGGGAACTTCTGGGGATAGACAGCACATCACAATGCTGCATTAGGTTGGAAGTTGGCCTTTTTGGATGCAAGAGCATTTGGAGGAAGCTTGAAATGAGTTTCATTCCTTTGGGGTGGGGATATCTTAGCCTGTTATTTAAGCTCTTTGTGCATCTGGTGTAAAAGAAGTATATCTGAAGCCTTACTTCTACTTCAGTGAAAATGGACATTTTAACCTGTAAGGCAAACATGAAAGAACATATTTTTAAACACAGGTAGATGGGTTCAAGTATTAAGTCAGTAGCATTAAATATTCAGATGTACGGTTTTTTAGTAACAGTCTGGGACTGATGAAACTAAACACCTTCATACATACACTTTTGTAGAAAAGTTGACTGTCAATCTAGCAATTTGATGCAAGGATATATAGATTTTGGTAAATCCTGATGTTGAAGTAATAGAAATGGAAATACAGATCTTTTGTATGCTTTTCAAAAATTTTACAACTTTGTAGTTTCATACAACTTGTGACTTTTTTTTTTTTTCTCTTCAGTATTTTTTCTACTTCATAGATGTACATCAAAAGTAAAAGTCTGGCTTAATCACATCTTGAATGAGGTAGCTCTTACCTTTTCTCTTTGGCTAGAGAGGGACTTGAAACCCAAGGGTTTTCTTGAGCCCTTTAACAGGAATAGACAAACTATAGGAAACACGCTGAAGTAAAATATACTCCTTCACTGAATGGATTAGCTGGCTAGCAGGTGTTCAGTCACAGTAGTGTATGTAAGTAGCTATCCCTAAGAAAGATATTTGGCCTTATTAAGTTGAATGGTTTGGAATTTTAGGTTCTGAGTTTCTTTACAATTGAAGAATAGGATGTGCTGGGTGCTAATTGTCGGAACACAAGTTAATACCTGTGTCTCTCAGTTTTCTAAGTTTTTAACTTCTCCAGAAAATTTAAATTTCCAATCCTATGCTGAATTATACTGATATTTAATTGGCAACAAATGAATTTTAATTTTACATGCCTCTGATCATGTGTTAAGTAAGCAAGTTGATAACAGAAAAAAGGCTCTGATTCTAGGAAACAAAGTGAATTTTTAGGTAATGTCTTAGAGAAACTGTGAACTATGTCTGCCTTTGAAAGTCTGTGTTAATAATTGCATAGATGAGAGGGCAGAATTTGACAAAATGAAGATCCCTACAGCAGGAACTCTTCTGCTACATGACTTGAAATAAATGTGTTCTGTCCTATCTACTACAGATCAATTTCCAAAAGCGAGTTTTCTTCAAACTGCCTTTGAATGAAGAGACTTCTGTAACAGATGTTCTCAGGTCTAATGGAAATGTTCTCCAGTGTGGCCAATCAGTGTATTTATTGCCAATCACAAAATGTAAACTGATCTTTATAGGTGGAAGAAGTGGATAAAGGAATTTTTCCTTCTACTACTTAAGTATTTTTGTTCACTCTAAACCAGAATTTAAAGGAGATAGATTTGACTAGACCATTAAATTCTAAGAAAATGTGATACTGGTGGAGCTTTTTTAATAAGCTATCACTGTTTGTGTACATTTCACCTTTTAAGTCCTGCAGATGATGGAGTTATTTATGCTATCTGCTTGAGTTCCCAGAATTGCAGACCATAAGGGGAAAATCAAAGTAGCCAAATACTCTTTTCAAAACTTGGTGAGTTCAGGAACTGTCAGAATAAAGCTCTCAATGTTTAAAATAATCTGCAAAACTGGTCTAAAGGTAAAGGTGCAAAAGACTAATCTTTTAGAAAGTTGGTTGCAGAGAGACTAGGGTGTTTTAGTTATTCCTAATCCATCTCTAAGCAGTTATGGATTGTTTATGTGCCTCTGTCTAGTACACTACCAACCCACTAATGCTAGTAACATGGATTTTTTACTTCCTAGGACTTTACCACTGTATTAGATCAGAGGTGTACATATTGAAAGTGTCCTTGAATACCTGCATAGACAAATTTGCAGCAGAAATCCCATACCCCACTTGTTTCAGAGACAGTTGTGTGCAGTAATGTTTTCATGGAGTCTGATCAGGGCGCATACCTCTTAAAGATGCCTGTCATTCCTTATTATGAGTGCCGAGACTAAAAGACTATTTTTCAGGCCCTACAGACCCAAAGTATGATCTGGTTTAGACCTTAGTAAGAGATTTCACAAATTCCTAACTTACTTAGCAAAATGGAAACCTGACTTACTCATGAGTGGCCTCTACTGGTTTTGTCTGTATTTAATTGCTCTTCTGTTGAAGCATTTACTAGCAGATGCTTCAGAGATCTAAAATAGATAAACAGTAAGCAGCTACCTTTTTTTATTAAAGGATTGTAGAATCCTTTTTAAGGATCCTTTATGGCAAAGGATTGCAGTACGGACAACTTACCTGGTAGAGTATTCCATGACAGGACCGAGTATTGGTTCTAACACTGATTTAATCTGCCAGGACTGGCAGTGAGCTCTGCACCTCCTCTATCTGCTGAGTCAAATTCATGGTCTCTTCATTTAGTGCCAGTCCACTGTGTTCTGCTAAACTAGATCTGTCATTGTTGGCTTTTTTAAAAAAAGTGGTGTTTATACATTATGTAATAAAAACTTGATATATGGAGCTGTCCTGTGCCTTACTTCAACTTTCAAAAAATGTTTCAGGTGCTCAGCTTCTTCTCACTTAGTGTGCAGTTTGCTTTAAATAACAGTTTATAAGCCTTCACACTTCTGGTAAAATACAGAGACTTATCTATGTAGCAATTTTTGTTCGGGATTGCTTGGAGCTCCTTAACCTTTTCCAGTTACAAAAAAGTCAGTGGTGCTTTTTACCCAGAGGACTTCCATTATATGTCTGCTACAGCTACCATCATAACTAAAACATGCAGTGGGAATGTTTGTCCTCTTCTAACACCTGGTACAGAAAAAAAACAAGTTCAGTTCCGTTTCTTCTAGCTAGAGCCATACTACTATCCCAGTTCTGTACAGGGTTTTAAAACACAGTCTATTAAATACTAAATGTATTGGTGGTAACACCCCGTTTCCCACACCACCATTGTTTAGACATTGCTTGGACAAATTATCTTTTTTGTAACCCATGATGCAAAGTTTGTGGGAAATCAGGGAAAGCATTCTCCCCCCCCCCCCCTCAGTCATTTTGTACAATGTAACAAAAACTTAGATCTTTATTAAATGCAAGAGAAGTTGTTGGGGGTTACATTGTGCATAGGGAGCAGAATTTACAACAGTGCTTTGCTATGAAGACTTACTTTTTTTCTTGAAGTAAATTAAGACAAACTTAAGGCTGCAAACGGTGAAGCAACAGAATATCCAGCATCCTCCAGCCTCCCATCACTGCTCCACTCCAGCTTTCACAAGGTACGTTGCCCATTAACTCCTTTGTAAGGGGCACAAGCCCATTAACGACTCAAGCGTTACTTACACTGTGTAGAGCAAATTAGCAAGATAAGGCTTATTTTCTACAGTAAAAATATGAGTTAAACATAAAATTCTAGTACTCATCCAATCTTCCCACAGTAATTAATCTGTTCTATACTACCACGTATTTATTCCTGAACTCTTTTGTTCAGATTGAGATGGGGATCACTATACTTACGCAGCAGCCCCACACTAATGCTGTAGGCTAACCTTAAATATCCATGAATAAATTTGCCACCTGCTTGGTTTCTGAGTTCAGGGGAACAACATCAGCATATTCATGCCCTTCACAGGGTGCAAGTTTTGCCTGAGGATTTGCCAACTAACACTTAAACCTACTGGGACATTCCAGGCTTATGCACAACTACCCTGATAACAGACCCAGATCAAAGTTTTATTTGAAGTGATTACCTGTCCCGATCCTTAGTTTGGTTTGGTGGTTTTCTGTTTGTTTGGTTTGTTTTGGACCATTATTCAGCTTTTCATATTACTTCAAAAAAACCAACACTAGACAGTAGTGGTTAGTGTTAAAGAGAAAAGAAGTGAAGTGGTCCTACGAACAAACTACTATAAAAGAGAAATCGATGTGTCTTACTAGCACCAAAACATCTCTTCCTTTCACCACTCTTATGCTGCACTCCTAGGTTGTTTTTGGTCTGAGATCTAGAACCATTTGAGCTCTCCTCCTGCAAGATTTCTGCCAGTTTATTAGTTGCAGTTGGAAGATCTTATTCTTTAAAGGAAGTAAGAGAACATCTTTAAGAAGTTTTATCCAATATCAAGCTCACAGAAGCTACATTAAACTTCCATAATATTTAATCAGAAAATCTAGCACCAGAGCATGAAACAAGTTTAACCAGCATCTGCTTTTACAGATTCTTATTCTGAATGGGCTTTTCAGATTATATTTTGCTAGCATTGAAGAATACTAAAAATAGATGTTACCCTTGTGGGCTGCTAAAGAAAAACTTCACTTTAGCTCCTTTATATGGCTTCTTAACTTGGACAGTATTGAGCTCTTAGCTGCTTTCATGTCGACACCCCTTCCCCTATTTACTGTTTCAGGTTTGGTGAATTCAGACTCAGTCCTTTGTCCCTCTTAGAAATAGTGAGTAGCTTCTCATCTTACTGCACATCTTGTTCAATTAAGGATTTGAATAGGTTTAATACCATTATTCATTGAGTTCTGTGAACTCAGATCAAGACAATTCCTTAATAAGTCTTAAGATACCTGGCATTGATACAAGCCATTTGAGGAGTTGTAGAGCTGGAAGAGTTAACCAAAAGCGCCTTTAGAACACCTTAGAGCAACAAAAGCTGCATCAGAACCTGCAACAGTAGGCTGACATTGGATAATTATAATGATTATTTCATAGTATTTCTTAAAAAAGCTCTCCTGTGGAAAAAAAAAAAGGACTTAAAGAAATCAGTTGCTCACAGATCATCAGATTTCTAAAGGCTTTAAGTAAAAAACCCCTGTAAAAATGTTTACTACATTAAGGTGTAAGCCCAAGTTAGAAAGGTTTTTACAATAACAGTATTATGATTAAAGGTGCTCCAGCACTCTGCTTCTTAAGGGGCTTCACTATATACACTGTGTCCATTGCATCCAGTGCATTTAACATGATCAGAAGTGACTAGGGTTTCTCAGTGTCAATCTGCATTTGATGCCCCAGATCTCATGGTTCTTTTTACTACTAACAGTTGGCCTTGCAATACTTGTAAAATGTGAACAATTGATCTTCATGTTGGGAAGAGTTTCCTTGAGGAGCTTTAGGCATCCATCAGTCACTATTCCAAACACTTGAAGAGTCTTTAATGTTGGAATTTCACCAAGTTCTCTAGAAAGAGAAAAATAGGAAATTAACCAGGAACCTGAAATTTTTTTTTTCAGTCTGTACCCGAATTAGATTGCTGCATTTCTAATTTTTCACAAGTAAGGTAACTAATTAAGCTAAATGTCCCTTCCTACTTTCTAAAAGCACCCATTTAACTGAAACTAGTTCTCTGTACTGATAATTCAGGAAACCAGCTGAATAAATTGCTTCTTGCTGTTCTCTCTCTGTCACAAAGCAAAACTAAACTGGTTCCTCCCCTTTCATTTCCCTGGACTTAAATATTTAAAGCAAGTGGAAGAAATTGCCCCAGATGAAGTTTCAGGATGTGGCTCAGAGGATGCAAGCCCTTAGGTACTATCAGTCTCCAATTTGTTATGATGCACTGGTAAGAAGCCAGCCTTGGGTTCTTGATTGCTTCATGTTTGCCTGGTCACCATGTGAACTGTGTATCTACTGTGTATCTATAAGCAAGTATCGGACAAAATTGAAAGGCAGAGACACATAAGCTATCCTCATGACAGCACACACTACTACAGAAAAGGTTCTTCAGATTCCCATTTTGATAGTCCTATTCTTCTCACAATCTTTTTCCTGCTATGACATCCTTCCTGAGAAGATAAAGTTGGATAGCTGCTATACTACTAAAAGCCAGAAAAAAACCCCACAAGCAAGTAACTCTAAGCTGTTTCAGTGGCAACCAATAACTGATACAAGTGCACAGAAAATAAAAGCAACATAAACAGATTAGCTAGTCAGCAAGTACTGTCAACTGTTAACTTTTTCAAAGGACTGTGCCTTGCTGTATGGATCAATGCCTAATACTGACACTGTTACCGGTCACTGTCAGGACTGGAACCTCCAGCTGTACCTCATAGTAATGAGTAGCAGTAGTATAATGCCATTAAGGAAAGATATGAGGCATGCACTGAGCAGCAAGTTCCATGAGTACAGACTGACATAACAGAAAGATTCTCATACCTTTGGTTCCAGCCTAGATTCTCAAAAGTACACGCTCTAGCAGCCAAATTATTTGGTCTCAATTCCTTAGTCCTAATACCTCATACCAGCAAGTTTTTCAAAACAGTACTTGCAAATTTTAAACCCAACAAATTAACTTATCCTCTGTATGAATAGCAAACCAAAGCCATTGAGAGATTACTTACACTAAGGCAGCAGGTGATATCTGATAACATCGGCTAAGACACAAATGTTCTAGAAAGGAGAGCTGACGAAAATACTGGAAGCACACAGGCTTTAACATCACGCTGTCACTGTACATGAGAGCACATGAAATATAGGTTTAAGTACAAAGTAGCAGTACATCTGTTATTTCCAAAACTGAGGTTCAGAAATTTGAGTACTAACTTTTTTCTACCACTTAAATATTTTTCTAGCTCATGATGGAAGTAACCTATTTTTAGGGTGTGTGGTAGGGTGAGGGATTTTAATTTTCACTTAAAGGCAAGTGAAGCAGAAGCTTCTCTGCAGGCAGTATTCTGCAACAGAACAACATGCCATAAAAAGGCAATTATTTTACACACTGACATTTCAAAATATTTTAATTGACTACGTCAGAAACAAAATACACTTTTTTTTTTTTAGGTCTATGGCCAAAAAACAGGTGAAATAAAGCCTCTCTAGGATAGGATGCTAGGCTAAACTATCCACCTGAATGTTTCCTTCCACTCTACCTATCAACTATAATAACTTGTTAATTAACAAATCATAGAATGGTTTGGGTTGGAAAG
>NW_010123117.1:0-16459 GCF_000699245.1 Pterocles gutturalis
GTCAGGCGGGGGTGCTCGGGCCCCGCTATTCACACAGGGCAGGAGGGGCCTGTGCCACCGCCCAGCCCCCGCTTCACTGCACCTCGGCCTGAGGGGCTCGGTAATAAAACCCTCTGCTCCAGCCAGAGGTAAAAAAAACCCCCAAAAACCCAACAAAAAAGCCCCAATCAAACAAAAAGACCAAAAAAGCCCCACAAAGCCAAACCAACCCCAAAATAACAAAAAAATCCACCCCCAAAAAACAACTGGATGTCTAGAAAATGTGATAGAAAAGCTCAGAATAGAGAGGCACCCTCAGAGCATAAGGAAAGGCCGAGCAGCTGCGCTGAAATGAAAGGGGAAGCTTTAAACTGCGATTTTTGCAAAGTCCCCCAAAAAGCACAGAGCTTGCGGGGGAAAAAGTGCGAGTTGGTGGTGCCTCGGTTTTAAAATTGCTCATTGCAGCTATCGGCGTGAGTGTACGCGAGGAGAGCACCCGAGGAGCCGTCAGCAGCTGCAAGGAAACCATCTGCAAGCAGCTCATCTGAAACACTGCCCGACGCTTTTTGTACGTGAACAATTTAGAAAACATTTGTTAGGGAAGAAATCAATAAATTCCCACTTCATTTATAAAGGAAGACGGCAGTTAACTGTACGGTTATTCCTTCCAGTTGTTCTTCCATCTGTTTTGGCAAGTGCAAAGGAGCAAGGAATATTGCCTTGCAATGAGGCACAACATTGCTTTATTGCTTGCTGCCTGTTTGAACGTTCATTACTTGATCCTATTTGAAGCAAAAAGGGTTTCTCCCTTTCTGGATCACTCCTGCCATAGCAGGTTCCAGCCACAACTGCTTACCAGGTGGATCTAGCAGCTGATACGTTCCTGAAGGACTACATGTTTAGCTCAGGTTTGGTTATTTTGGGGACCAGCTCATCCTTTGGTGTATTTGTGTGCTTTAAAAGAGATTTCAGACCTATAAGACTATGATCTCTGTAGTAAGTCATACATCAAAGATGTAGAAATACAGAGCTTTGTAAGGATAAAAAAAGTCTCTAATTGGACAGACCCAGGAGTACATTGAGCTGTTTTTCCCCTTAAAGAACCTAAAACCTTTATGCTTTATTATTTGGTGATCAACACGGCATTTTCACACACAGCATTTCCTCCCAAATGGCCCCAAGGTGCTGTTTGACACCGGGGACAGGACCCACTCCAAGCTGGGGAGCAGGTCTCTGCTACTTTTACCTTGTTGGGTCACTGGTGATGGACAAAGCTCCCTTCAGCCCTCTGGGCATTTCCACCCACCGCACAGGTACCTCTCGGGGACAGCAAGGCGCCATGCTCTGGTGTGCGCTGTCCCCAAAATGCAGCCCTGCTGCTGGGGCTCCAAGACTGTTGGGTTGGGCAGGGGGAGGAAGATCATGGCATGGAGCTGCAGCTACGGGGAAAATCCCCAGAGATGTGGACTGTAGCCCCGGGGCTCAGGTTCCCCCGTGCTGCAGGGTAATATCCCCGCTCGCTTACAAAGAGCTCTGGTATCTGCTAGTGCCATAAGGGACACGGTCCTCCCTCTGGTGACTTACTCAAAACTATGCTGGGTTCAAATTTTTGTGTAACACCTGAAAAACCACAGCAGGGAGGCGCTGTAGAAATAAGTGTGTTATGCAACAAATTGTAAGACTTGATGTTCATCATGAGAAGACCTGGCTGTTTAACAGTCTTTCTCATACATCTTTCATTTTATTTCTTTTTTTTAACTTAGAAAGGGCATATACAGAGTTATTAGAATCACTGCTCTCTTAAGTCTAATACACACAATGTAATCTCATGGTGCGTGATCCAGCTACGAACAAGTAAATTGTCCATTTGCTTCAATACTGCCTGCATACAGTTTTGTTTTCATCGCTATATAAAGACAATATTAAAAAGTCAATTTTACTTACATAGTTAACAAGTGCATTTTATATGCTCACTAAAGTCAGCATGCCATTTCACAGGCAACCCAAAGCTGCTACTGTTAAATGCAATACTGTGATTCTATATAAAAGATTAATTTAGTTTTTATGTCTTTACTGTTGCTTCTTTTTAATACTGTCTTGCTTGTTTTCTGTTCACAGTGTGAAGCATCAAGCACCATTCCTCTGCTGAAATATAGACACTTCTAGTTACAACCAACACTCGGGTAAAAACATAAAAACATGTTTTCTACGCAAATGCCTGTCAAACTATACGGACAAAATTGCTGTGACATCAATATGGTATCGTCATATCAGGATCATACTATCTATACTTTGTGGATAACACAAGTACAACACTAACATCACCTAGTTACAACAAAACTCTATGAAAACTATCCTACCACCGCTCCCTCTGGCTTTCTCTCTGCTTGCAGGTGCACACCTTGCACAATGCCAGCGCTGCCGACAGCACGCTGAGGCTGTCCACCCCATGCACCCAAAGGCCAGGTGCACAAAAAGGTCAATTTAATTCAGAAATTAATTGCAAAGAGAGTAAAACAACCTCCTCATTACCTTTGGAAATGATTTCACGTACCGTGCATGACATCTTCCCATCCGTTCATTCCCTTCCAATGCATCTCTGACGCCCAGCTCCCAGCTTTGTATCTGCTGAGCTGAGCTCAAGCTGGCTGCAGGACTCGCTCCAGCTCTGCCTCTGTGGCTAATCTCACACCACCTCTGCTGGCTGTAGCATTTTGTCAGTGCCTGAGGACTCACACCTGCAATGAGATGCTGATTTGTCGACTCCACGTAGGAAGTCAACACTAATCCTGCTCCCTTCGGCACAAACAAAAAGGCATCAGCCTTTCCGTGATGTTTTTCCATCAGGCTTCCTTTCTTAGAGGCTTTTTTCCAGGGGGATTGTGCCAAAGGGCCCCTGGCTGCAGCTGTGCTGGGCTCATGCCTGATTTCTTGGGAGAAAGTGCCATCCCGTGGCTAAGTGAGAAACCCTTGCTGCTTTGTGCTGAAAACTAAGGTCAGGCAAAGCTGCCTTGGACAACGATAATCCCTGTACCCTGTGCTGCAATAAGGTGAATTACCACCCTCCCATCCTCGCTCATCCCCAGCCTGCACAACTTTTCGGCAGCAAATCTGAGCTACAACAGCCCCCCTCCCACATCTTCATTACTTTCATACTTAGATTTTATTGCCTGTTCGTCATTATTCTTTAGGGGACAGCTATTGTTATTTTTCACTGTCAGCAAGGTCTGGCTTAATCACGGGGCTTGGACATTGAAGATGATGTTAAAATAAACAAACCAAAACTAATCACCACCCTGCTGAAGGGAGAGTTTCACAGACTTTCATCTCAAACCAGAACTGCTACTGAACGGACCTTTGACGTGACCACGGGCAGGCATGTCCTGCCTGAGGCCTCTAACACACAGGAATAATGGAGAGATTTCTGCTGCGCTGGCCCAGATACTCAAGGTTGGACAACTGGAGAGGTTTTTGTCTTCCCTGACAAAGTTAAGTTAAGTCCTGAGCATTAGTGGACATCAAGCACATTTAGGGATTTTATCCACAAAACCAGGGAAATAGAAACCACTACCCGCTATTTTTTAATACAAGTTAGCTAGAGAGGAGCTTAAAATCAGGGTGGCCCTAGCCTGTCCTGGTGCCTGGGGCTGTTCCTCCGCAGGGCAGGACCTGGCCTGTCCCCTTGTCCCCTGGATGAACTTCCCAAGGTCCCTCAGCCTGTTTCTCCAGCCTGTCCAGGTCCCCGGGGATGGCAGCACGACCCTCTGGTGCCTCTGCCACTGCTCCCAGTTTGGTGTCATCTGCCCAGGTGCTGAGGTGCACCCTGCCCCATGGGCCATGCCATTTATTAGTGAAAAAGTTAATCAAGCCCAGACCCAGTTCTGACCCATGGACTACCCTGCTGCTTACTGGCCTCCAATTAGACTTGGTACAACCAGTCACCACCCTCCAGGCTCAGCAGTTTTCAGTCCACGCTTCTTCAGCGTATAGACTCTAATCAACCCACACAAACTCTAATTAAAGATTTTTTTTTTATTATTATTCGCACACAGTCGAGCCCTATTAGCATCAAAGAGTGCTGTGTCTGTCGTAACAGCAGGTCTAGGAAGATAAATCCAGGAGAGGATTCTGTCCATTCAGTGCCTTGAGAAACAGCTGAACACACCAACAGTACCTCTTAAAAAACTTACAGCAAAGACACCTTTTATACTTAGAAACCAGAGGGATCTTGGCACAGCAATCCACAGATGGTGCCTGTCTGTTGGACTAAGGGATTACGTCAGATAAAGGTATTAAGCCCGAGTTCAGGAGCAGGTATTCTCCCCTCCTTGGTAAAGGAGTCTACAGGCAAGCCTTTGACTTTCCTCAGCCAGGCCTTCCTGCACGCTCTCTGCTGATCTTCCCGGAGCTTCGCCTGCTGCGCCTGGTGCTGAGCCACAGCAGCTGCCTCATCCACCTCCTTCTGTTTTCCTGTCTGAAGCCTGAACCCACTGTCACTCTGGGAAGGGTCTGCAGCATACAGACAAAAAGGTTTTTTTCTCCTGGAAACCGCTTCGTTTTTCATTTGCGCAATCATCACTCTTGTTGATTTGATCAGTTCAGAAGAAGCTGTGAAGGGATCGGAAAGCTGAAGCCCATCTTCAGGGAAAGGAAGGACTTTACCAGGACCACCGAGAGCTTTCCTTTCTCCCAGCAAACCACAGCAAGTCTTGGGACGTACAATGGAGGGAGCAGGGATGGAGGAACTCACTGCGGGTCCATGCAAAGAATTTTTCAGCTTGAGCTGCAGCATTTTGGTTTCAAAGGGTACAGAAATTCTTTTCATGGTCAGAGAATCAATGTGCAGTCTCGCACGTTGGAGCCGGGCTGTCTGATCCTTTTTGTGTTGCAGAGGGGTTTGGTATATTTGTACCTTTTTGGGGTGGTGTTGCTGGTGCTCCCATGGAGGTTCCCACCCTTCCCTGACTTTTGCAGTGTTACTGGAGCTGACTGGGGCTGACTGGCGGGCGTTCTGCAGCGTGCTGACCATTAAGAGGAGCTTGTCAGGGGATATGGGATGACTTGGGCATCTTCTCTTTTCACGGTGCAAAGTGGCTTCTGCCTTGTCGGGATGTGCAGGTACCCAGAGAGAAGGGCTGTGTTCAGATTTGCCATCTGTTTCCAAAAACAAAACACCACAGCTGGAGTCTGATCACCCTTGACCACACCAGGGACACTGCCAACATCGAGGTGACTCTGCCTCAGCTGACCAAGAAGTGTTCCTTGCCAGAGGAAGTCAGATTCTGTGCCACACCTTGTATTTGCATGTGGATGGCTCCGTATATCCGCTGTGTTGGAAACTCTGGTTTGTAAAAGGAGGGAGATTCCTCCCTCACCACCTCTTCCCCTGCACCCCTGTCTTGTCCTGCAGTTTGTGCTTTGGGAAAAGGGCTCGAGACAAGGAGTAACCGTTGAAGTAGCCAACACCCGAGAGCTGCTTGGAGCTGTTACTACTCAGAGCTGTGCTTGAACTGGAAATCACAGGACATGCTCCATGGCCCAGCCACGGGGACTGACCTGTGCTGTATGGTGGACACATCAGGATGGATGGTGTGATTACACCCTTGAGTAGGAGCTAGAGGGGGATTATGACCCAGACTGCATGACATGCTCAGCCTGGTTCATTTGTCACCTTGCTTTGCAATGTCACACCATGCACGTGTCATTGCTTTGCAATACAATCCTGTTTTTCCAGAGTGGTGAACCGAAACTTCTGCCCTCCAGAGATTATTTGCAGTGCAGAAAGGCAGAATGCTGTAAAACAATCTGATGAAAATTGCTGCTTGTTCCTCATTCACAGAATTTGGAACTGTTTGACGTGCACACGACTATGACCCTGAATCTTAGTTAAACACCAGGAGCTGGGGGTTAGAGACTTTTGGTTGGTGCAGCTCTTCTGAAGTGAGACTTCAGAGTGTGCCTTAAGCTTTAAGATCAACAGATTCTGCATACAAAACCTGAGAAAAATTAACTTGAGACAAGTGCCATATGGCCACAGACCATGTTTGTGACCTCAGTACTATCTCATTTTCAAGTTTCAGGTTGCCACATCGTTGCTGGCTGAGACAATTTACATGTAATTTTTAAGAACAATTTTCTGAGTTACTGCTATTGATTAAACACCAACTACTTGAGAAAATTTTTATGCACAATTCTCCTAAACTTGTTAAAGTAAAAAAAATAGAATAAGGATACAATTAAAAAAACTTAGATATCAGAGAACTAGGTTTTATAGCTAGTGCTGATCACTTGTCCTATTTATTTGATTGATCTAAAGCAGCTTCTGTAGCCATCACAAGCCCTGCAAGTGATCTTTTCTGCTGCTGAAAATGTTTGGTCCAGAATGGGCCTGTTTTCTAGAGACCATTCTAGAGACTGATACCTTTTGTTCAATCCATTCTCACTGATCTCAGGTTTGTTTGGAGAATTACCATCCTACCTGGCTGTGCAAAGTCCTTACCAGCATCTGCCAGGGCTCTTGCAGAACGTGCTCTCGCTGAGGTTCCGGAGGCGAAGGCAGGGGGTTGTCTGGTGCCAGGAATGAAAAGCTTTTTCTGCAGCTCTGCCTGAATACAAAAAGCCTTTTCCATCTCGAGAAAAGACTGCTGCTGCTGGCAAGCTGCTGATTTCATCAGTTTGGAGCTGAGAGCTAGAACACAGAAGAAAAAACTCATCTCTCAACTTCACTAGTGTTCAACTTTTTCTATTAAATAAAAAATCTTCATAACTGATGGGATTTCAAGACTTTGGTTACTGTTTTGGCTCATGTCACAGCTTCTAAAGGTCTAGGTGTTAGAAATAAACCAGAGATATTTGATTAGCAGAAGACCTCACAGAATTCAGCAAATGCTGATTTTTTTTAGATATTAACTATACACAATCCATATTTTTTGACACTAAAATTAAAACATATTGCACTCCCTGCTTATTTCTACAAGCTATTGTTTCTACAAATCTTTTACCAAGTAGAGCTGCGTTGAGGAGGTTAACGTCTGATGCCCTTAACAGCCTGAAAACTTCCTTAGCCCATCAGTTTATCTGCAGCATACAACTTGATCGTAGAGCTGGATTTGTGATAGGTACTGCATTAAATAACTGCTGATTTAAAAATAAAACAGCATCTCCCTGTTACCATTCCAAAGGTGCTTGCTTGTGTGCAGTTGCATTTCCCGCTGATGGCAGATCCTGAATGCAGGTGTCCTGTCCCTTTCTAGAGTATTTTCTAATAAATAATTCAAGCACTGACTCAGCAGCATGTTCCTGCACACACCCGCTGTAAGAATGAATGCTACTACTGATTTCTTTATTTACTCAGTTGGAAAATGACAGCGCCTGTGTTTTGAGTTTATACCAAACCTTTTGGAAAGGTTCCAAGGTTTTACAAAAGCCTGGAAATGACAGAACTATTGCAATGCAACAACACGACTACCAGACTGCGCTTCAAAAAGTGGAGGGTCTGTGTATTGATTCGGAATAAGGCAGTGGGTATTTGAAGCTATTTCTAACTCATTTTGGAAAGCGAAGCAGGATTATTGCAGGGGCTGTAGTAGTACTTTTTAACGCTCCACCACCTTTTGATGACTGGCTGTGAATCCAGTGAGACCGCATGAGCTGGTCAGCATCCTGTGTCTGCAGAGCCAGCCGATGCGCCTGGCTGCCGGCATGGCGTGGTGTCCGTGGAACGCTCTGCCCCGTGCGCTGGTTTTTCTTCCCCACCATCACTCGGTCAGCACCTAAGGTATGGTCCCACTTGACATCCTCAAACTGGAATATCAACAGGCTAGTTGGTGAATTGATGACCATCCTGGAGAAGGCAAGCAGAAGCCGTTAAAAGCAGGGGATACGGTTAACGCAGCAATAACAGAGCCTTTGCTTCTGTGCAATTCAAGCCCTGAGGGCACTCAAACAGATCCGAGATAACCATCACTTGTTTAAGGAAGCAGCAGCAATTAGTCCCATCAATCAGACGCTGTACTTTTTAACTCATTCTCTGTATGAGCTCTGTGGGGCTCTTTTCATTCAGCTCTATAGCAAAAATAGCTTTAAAATTATTAGGATGACAATTACCAACACTGGACTGAGCTCGATCAGTGCAATGCCAAAAGAAAGTGGAGATGCCATGTTACTAGGGACATTTAAAGCTAAATTGGAGGGGTATGCTGGATCCTGTTGGGATGGAGTTAGTTTTCTTCATAGCAGCCCATATATTGCTGTGCTTTAGAGTTGTGACAAGCCAGCATTGACCCCACAGCAGGGTTTTAGCTGTTGCTTACACAGAGGCTGGGAGTTACCTTCAGTTTCGAGGTGCAGAAGTGAATGAACCTGGAAGGATTTTCCATTACTGGCTTTTATAAAGGGGCAGTAGGTCAGGGAACAGGCAGAGGCTTTGTCAGGCTTTAGTTTGATTCGCCAGCCTCTTAAGAAATTTGGGTTCTGAATTCACATTTGCCATTGGGTCTGTGTCTTTAGTTGTATAGAAACAGGAAATTGTACATTGCTGGATGGACTAAAAACATCTTTTCAGACATTATTAACAAAACCAGATTCTTAAAGCAGTCAATAAGCAGCAGAGCCCTTTAAAACTTAATTGTGAGAAGGACAGCAAAAGGAAGAACACGCAATTCCTTAAATTACAGTGTTATCTACCTAATTGGGTCCAGAGGCCGATGGCAGCTGCTGTCACCAACCTGTTTCCTGCAACATAGAAAGAAGATATGGGGTCCCCTTGGGGGCAGGCCATTAACACTTTCAGGCAGGTCCCAGTCAGGTAGTTAAAGATCCGGATCTTCCCGTCAGCACAGCCGCTGATCACTCGGAGATAGAGGAACTCCAGAGACAGAACCTCCCTGCAAACAGAACATGTAAGCATTGGTACGTTCACCATGCCTTCACAAGGAGATACCAACAACGGTCTCTTTTGTCTTGGAGGAGATGCAAAGCTCTGACTCTCCATCCACAGGGTGAACAGATGAGCTGAGCAAAGTATTGATGGTGAAGTCCTTCATCATCTCTCCATGCCCAAACTAACCAACCAGTATGGTTATGGCCATCTGCTGCATTTTCCATCTCATTTTTATGTCTAGGAAAGTGAAAACAATGTGCTGCTACAGTTTTCACAGTTCTGATATACAATTAAAGTATTAGGAAATGGCGCAATATACAGTCGGCAGGGTTCATCGTGTACCTCAGCCACCCCCAGCACAGAGTGTCTGTTCCTGACCCAGTACTGGGATACCCTGGTGCAAACAGGTTGGGATCCTTGGAATGCTGGTCTGTGCACTGTCAGCCTCAGATCATCCCTGTTTGTGAACAAGTGGTTGTGTGTTTGCATTTTAGGTTGTTATAGGTCTTTACTGACAAACGCTGGTTGTGACCTTGTAGTGCCTGACACTGCTTTTAAGAAGATTGTTGAAAGTGAGGATATTTCAAATACCAGGACTGATAATAGGGCATTTTCTGTTCCCATAAGGGAGACATTTTCTTTACATACTTGGTGGACTGTTGAATACAACTGGAAACCCATCCGATTCCCACCTAGGGTGGCGGAAAGCTGTGAGACATCTCTTCAGCTTTCCCAACATGCTCCATCCCAGGACAAACCCATCAGTGCTTCCTGTGACAAGGTGCCACTGATCAAAGGCCAAGCACTTAACAGGGCCTTGGTGCCCCTCCAATATCTGCAAAGTAAAAGAAAGAGGTGCAACACTGTCAGCAATCTGATGCAGATACTCTAGCATATCTTATGGCATCCACAACACCAGCCTCATACCCTATACTGCACTTTTTTTCAGGTGACAATATACTGATACACCCTAGGATAACTGTGTTAGTTTTATAGTCACTTATAAGAAATATTCTGTGCTTGCTGCTGCTGATGAGCTACTACCATGGAATTAACATCCATTTTCCATCTTTATGATGCGCTAAATAGATGTTACTGCACTGAGAGCTTTGTGACCTACTGGATATCCACCCTAAAGAGAGTGGCCTGCCCTGCCTGGAGTGGAAGGGGCAACTGCAAACTTATCCCAGCTCCAGCTGAGCTATCTTGCATCCAAGACACATCTCAATTTGCAACTCTTCCCCACAGGTAGGAAGAGCTTCAGTCCTCTCAGATGTGGGCTAATGCTAATGCTGAGTCCATGCTAAAGGTAATGAGCAGACTCTGGCCTCAATCTCCAGCTGCTTCAGCTTTGGAAGTTGCTTCTGAAAGCAAGTTTCATATTTTGGGCTAACCCTTGATACCTCCGCCCCCGAAAGCTGTTAGTCAAGCCCTCTCACCCTCTGCCCAGGTTCTGGATGTTTTACAGAACAGACATGAACATATCTACAGAGAATGAGTAATGATGGGGGTTAAGCGAGGTGAGTCAAACCCTGGGTTACAACTGACAGTTGTTTGCAAGGCAGCTTTTGTACTGTTTGCTCACCAATAATTCTGCAGTTTCTTTTATCAGTTTAAACTGCTCTTGGTTTTGGTTTTTTGATTTTTTTTTTTTTTTTAATAGCATCTTTGCCATAAGCAATAAGCTCTAAAACCATCACAGGAGATTTTTGACAATTTAGCACACATTTATCCACTTAAGAAACTTACTTTGATCAGAGTGCCCGTATCTGCCCACCAGACTTTCACCAGCCCTCGCTCACACCCGCTGACAACGCGGCTGCCGTCTGTTTTAACCACCCAAACGGCACTGCTGTGCTTCAGCGTCTTCAGACATTTCCCACTCTCCAGGTTCCACACTGTTAGGGGCAAAGGGGAGAAACAGTAAATATTTATGCATCAACAATAACTTTTTCTGATTTAATTAAAAGATACTATTGGAATGACCGTTGCACCTCATACCTGCAGCTCTGCATGGAGCCAGGTGTTGGCTTAAAGAGTGTAACTGCATGGCAAAACTGTTAAATGCCCACTCCAGAAAATGGCACATCCTTTTCATCCTTATTCTGTAAGCTGACAACAAGAAAATCTCTGGCAAAGCTGAAAGCTGATACCACTCTCAAGACGTGGTCTAGCCCTGTAGCCACAAAGCCGTTAAAACTGAATCAAAGCAGAAGTAATGAGAATGTATTCAGTGACACAATCAGAGTGCTTGAGTGAGTATGTATCAGCTTAGGCTGGTCTGGAAGCAAAAATATGAGACACTAGAATTCACCTCCTGATTCATGGGCTTGCTTTCGTACTCACACATTGCACATGTCACTCATCACAGCTCTGGGTACTCTGCCCACTTTGCCTTTGCTGGGAAGCTGCTCATCTTGCTCTCACCTTTCACCATTCCATCTCTGGCTCCCGACACAAACTGCTCGTCATGCAAATCCAAGCAGGTGATTGTCTCACAGTGACCATTAAAGATTTTCATACAAGCGCCACTGTAGATATTCCAGCATCTACAAAAAGCCAACCAAAAAGGGAACACAGTGATTAACTTCATTGATAGCTTAATCATCTTAGTTCCTACTTCCCAGGCCCAGCTTTTCCCCCATGCACACTCAGTTAAAATCAGGGGTCATTCCACCAAGGTCTCAGAGGACTGGGAATGCCCAAGTCGGGCTGAGTACTCAATTTTTAACAATTTACTTTGTCCTTCTACCTCCAAACTGCCTGGAAACATGTGGCTAGATTTCACCTTTAGCATGGTTGCTTTCAATTAACCTGAAAACACAGAGCTTTGCAGATAGAGCTGGTTACTGGCTGGTGCCAGGATGATTTCTGTTGCCTTTATCTAGATAAAGAAAGCAGAGGCTTGAACAAACAGCCCTTTGGGAGGGGAGAAGAGTGGGGCGGACAGAGCCTGAGCCCCTGTGAACTCTTTATTATTAAGTGCTGCCTTTGTCAAAGTTGTGAAAATGCCGTGACAGAGCCAGATAACCTGCTGTCTACCTTTCCACCCCTCATCATGATACTCCTGAGATTCAGTGATAAATAAGATGTAAGAGTTGATCACATCTCGTTTCAGGATGCAGTACCTGGGACGGAGCAGCTGTACAGCAGACACCAGGGCGTTAAACCTGCTTTAGCTAAAACGTCAGACAAACCCAGCCTTGGTGAACTCAGTGCCTGAATCTCACTTCAAGTGCCTGTGGGAAACATACCTGGTGTTTTAAGATACTTTAGGAAAAATCTGTGCATTACTCTCTTCCTATATTCTCATTCAGCACTGGGTGAAACTGGGAAACAGAAGCCATCCTAGGCAAGTGGGGGACGTGTTTCTATCTACTGTCCTTTCTTCATTACTGTCATGAAAGTGATGGCAGAAGGACTCCAGAAGGTTGGAATGGAGGGATTGAAGTTTCATTTTTCCCAGGTTTTCCAAGGGGCCGGTATCCTGGGGCACACTCCCAGCGCTGCTTACCTGATGCTGAGATCAAAGCTTGCGCTGAGAACAAACCCTTTCTTCTCCTCGAGGAACAGAGCTTTGATGCTCCCAGCATGGCCAGAGAGCAGAGGCAACACTTCCTTCATTCCCGACATACCCAGGAACCTCACTTTTCGGTCTGCAGAGCCAACGGCTACCAGGTTCCCACCGCTGTAGTGGATGATTCTGCTTGGGTCTGATCTGGGTAAGAAACAATGACCAAGAGGAGCTTTAGCCAGCTGGCAAGGTACAACAGGCTGGGATGGGCATTTCTCTGATGCTTAATGGTCTTCACTGGGCAACCTGATGGGCAGTATGCTTCAGCAGTGAATCCTTTACATAACCAGGGTCCCTAGTTCTGTATAGCTGTGTTTGCATCTGGAGGGTGAGCTTAAAAATAGGAGAGGGCTCCTTCCAGCCCCGTATTCTTTACAATACGCTGTGGATCTCTTACCCTTTTGGTATCTTCATAAAAAACTGGATTTGACACTGAGGATTTCTTAACACGGATGCTGAGAGACCCTTTCTCCAGCCACACATTCCCACAGAGGGGTCACAGTGGAGGAGACAGGTTGGCAGAAGCCGCTGTTTGGCCCTACAGCCAGGCAGGCTACTCACTCGTCCATGAGGACACAGCTGTTGTAGGAGCCACAGAAGACATTTCTCTCTTCCAGCTGGATTGTGTCAGTTTGCAGATCACAGTAGGCTGCCTGCAAGTTGTCTTTGTTCTCCTGATGGAAAGAGAAATAGGGAAAAGTGACTTGGGGAGGGAGGAGTCCAGCATCACTCCATAGCATTAAGCACATCAGCTGCGTCCCCGCTATAGCGATGAGACCAACAGAGAAAGTGCTGCCAAGGAACATCCAGAGCACAGGAACTTCTGGCTAGTGCAGAAACACGGGTTGTTCCCATGCCACGTTCCATGGAAAAATGGAAGATTTGGCAGCTGCACCATTTTGGGAAAAAGGCCATGTCCTCATGATGCTGCCCAGCCTTGCCAGCACATCAAGGCCATGCAACTGGGGGACACTGCGGGACAAGGCAGGAGGTCAGCGACACAAGCTCCCTCCCATGCAAGAAGGTGCTGAGCAGGCAGTGGTCCTTGTGAACTGCTCACTATGGTACCAGCCAGGAGCAGGAGTGGGAGAAGAGCAAAGTAACTCCAAATGTACAGTCCTGTCTTCCCAGACCACCAGGTCCTCCTTCCTCCCCAAAAACTGAAATACAGGGTCCATGGAGGGCAAACAACTTCCAACATACCTTCGTTTCACTTCCCCCATTCTGGTCTTTCACTTCAATGACATCCCCCTCTTCGTTTAACTGAGGAATTGTCACATCGACCATTTTAGCATAGTTTGAAACTGCTCCTTGAGGGCACAACCCCTGGAATAAACCCGGAGAGACAACGCAGTCACTGCAGAGCCCGTGCACACAGAGGATGCTGCTCGTATCTTGGTGCTTCAGTATCTCTGTGGGATGCTGAGGGTCTGTGCAAAGCTGAGCTGCACACGCTGGCTGGCTGTTCTTGTTTAGGAGACCTGGCTTGCATTTACCACTTTGTTGGTATAAGATTTAACTTCTTGTGAAAAATTGCTTTTTATTTTTTCTAAACTCTGGTCTTAAGCTTTTAAGATGCTGCAAAACTTTTCAATTTCAACAGAAAAAAATTTCAAAGTGCATCTCATCTTTGGTGAGCACTTGATTCAGAGTCCAAACCCACTGAGACAGAGGCTCTCAAAGCATCTTTATCAATATTTAAGATTCATTTGTAATGTGTGAAACCTTCCATTAGGCATTCTTTAAATGCTAGCACAGAGCTGAGATTTCTACGCTCTCGTCACAAGCCAAAGCATGCAAAGACCCCTACCTTTGTCTCTTTGGGGATTTTACCTTTACACTTGGTGTATGGCGGGTCTGTACTAACCAGGTCAAGCCTTTCCTAGAAGTTCAGCTTTACCGCGTCCCAACCGTCAGCTCTGACTTCTCAGGAAGAAACCTAGCACTTCCCTCTTCCCATGGGGAGCAAATAAAGCTCATTTTTGAGCAGCCTCAGGGAGCCACTGTAGCTCTGCCCAGTTTCCACCAGCTCCTGGAATGCCAGTATTTGCATTTGTGACCAAACTCAGTTTTCTTAATTACAAGAATGTTTAGATCCCTTTTTAGAGCTGCAGGCTCTCTGAAGGTCAGCAAAGGCTATTCTGCTGTGCTTACTTGTGACAGTCTGAACATCCAACCTGGCTTCGCTCTGCAGATGGAGGAAGAAGTAGCAGGGTGAAGTGGGGAGGTGGCCTCTTGCTAAAGGTATCTCCATCTGGTGGCTTGGGTGGTAACAGAAAAACCCTCTTTTTAAAGTGCATAATAATGGCAGCAGCCCAGGCGTTGTACCTGCAAATAGAGGATGTTCTCCCGTACCATCTTCTGACACACACGTTCCCTCTTCACCTCGTTGGCCAGGAAAGCCCAGCATCTGTTCACAGAAGCACACACTGTGAGGGATTTCTGATCCAAAAACCCTGAGGAGTTAAAGGGACAGATTGGCAACCCCATAGACACTCTAGAGACCATTTATAACCCTTTGGGGAAACCACCCTTGGAAAATCAGAGCAGCTTTACCCAGAATGTACATGGAGAGGTGAGGGGGCAGGTGGCAAAATAAGTCCTTGGACTGGTTGACGTTAGAGGGTGACGGCAGAGATGCAGGAACCGCGGTGGCATCTTGATCAGCTAAGGACAGAGCAGGCGAGTTGCCCTCGGCATCAGGACCCTCCTGGGTGAAGCACCCCGTGTTCTGGGGCCAGGAGTGCATTGCTGGTGGCTGGCCACCTAGAAGAGAGGGGAATCACCGGTCTTGTGGGTGCTTGAGCTTCCATGGCTGTTAAGGGTACTGCTGTTTGTAATGCTCTGCAAGAGTTGGCTGATCTTACCCCAACTCTTTTACAAATCCCTCTGTTATTGTATGGTCAAAGGAAGTGCTGAGAACACTCAGTGTCTCGCAGGACAGTGCACACCAGTGGTGTTTGGGGACAGAGGTGTGTGGAGTGACAATTCTTCGCATTCATCACTGCCCTGGACCATAGCAATGGCTTTCCACAGCTGGGAAAATTAGGTATCTAATAACTAAATTATACTATCTTATTTATTCTGTCCCTTCTTGCTATGCAGAATTAGTCCTGTCAGCACTTTCCTTAGTGTGGTTCTCATTACTAAAACCATTCAGCTCACAACCACTCCTCCTGAGATGCGTTGCCCAGAAGAATTCATACGAGGAAACTATTTCCATTACATTGTTGTCAATTGTGCTCCATTATGGGCTATATTCTCCCCCCTTTAGCAATCCCTTGATTTCCGGGGTTACCCACACAGGCTGGCACCGAGGCAGAGCCAGCCCCGGGAGGCCAGCGCTGGGTCAGGATCAAGCTGTGGGGTCCAAGTCCCATCTGGCCCTGTCCTCTGCTGCCAGGAGCACCCCATTCCCCCCACGACCTGAGCTCGCCCCTGGCTTTGCCCACTCATTTCCTGGAAGGATCAGAGACCTTAACGGTACCAGATTTGCCATATTAACCAGAAGGGTAATAGCACAAGGCAAATCAAGCTACAATTAACAGTTATGTTGGTTGGGCTGCTGCTTTCGGCACTACCCTCTGCACTGCCCGCACAGGGAATTTTGCCACATGCACTGAATACCTGCCAGAGAGGAGAGCAGCCAGAGCAGCATCGGGAGGTGCTGGACTGCTGCCAGGATCCCCGTTGGTACAACTGGGGAATGTTATTCCCATCTTGGCATCATCCTGGGCATCTCCCCTGGCTGCAGCCTGGCCCAGAGCACACCCCGAGAAAGCTCAGGGGCAGATAATCTCTGGGACAAACAGCTCAGAGGGACTTCAAGGCCAGGCTGGATGAGGCTTGGAGCAACCTGGGCTAGTGGGAGGTGTCCCTGCCCATGGCAGGGGGTGGCACTGGATGGGCTTTAAGGTCCCTTCCCACCCAGCCCATCCTGTGACTCTGTGACTGCAGCACTCGGTGCTCCCCAGGGGACACGGGGTGCACTCAGGGACAGCTGGTAATCCCGGTGCCCCACTCTG
>NW_010123118.1:0-17250 GCF_000699245.1 Pterocles gutturalis
CAGTACCCAGCACACCGGCTAATCGCTGTCTCTTGCAGGTAACGTTTCGGACAAGGATCTACCACTGTAATATTAACAGCCAAGGCGTCATCTGCCTGGACATTTTAAAAGACAACTGGAGCCCAGCATTAACCATTTCTAAAGTTCTCCTCTCCATCTGCTCCCTCCTCACAGACTGCAACCCCGGTAAGTCCCCTGCACAGCCACACAGGCCGCCCGCCGCCTCGCGCCCCACCCGGCACCCGGGTGACTTGGCCCTCATCTCACCCGGCTGGCTCTGGCCTCCAGCGCAGCCAGAGAGGGGCCGGAGGTGGTGGAGGTGATACACCCTCCCTGCCTGCTGTTCACTGCTCCTCAGGCTGGCCTGCCAGGAGAGTGGTGGTCTTCCTCCTGCACATGAAAACTCCTTCCACTGACAAATTAACTCTGGTTTTGGGGAAGGGTTAAACACTCTTTGCTGGTCTGTAGGACTGTAGTAATTCCGTAAGGGAGCTAGAAGAGCCACAAATGCAGTTGTGAAAACAAGGGGATTAGCCTTTTACTTTCCAACACCCATTTAAAATCAGAGAGCAACTACACCACCAGTAGTCCTTGCTGCTTCTCTAACCCACCTGTTATCCACACCAGTTAAGAGGAATATGTCTTGGTTTTACAGGTTGTATTTCTATGTGTGTCTAAAGATGAGCGAAGCACCAGATTGCACACTGTGTATAATAAAAATAAATCTGTTGGGGAAAAAAACACCTCTCCTTGCGATCTGATCTTTCGTAGAAGGCAGATTTATAGTGATAGAAGTACACTTAGGAATTAGTATGTCCCAGGCACTTTTAGAAGGGGTAAAATAAACCTGAAACACATGAATCAGTGAAAGTCCTCAGTAATGCAAAATATGACTATTAGGTTGTTCTCTTTTAAACTCCTTAGAACTTTAATTGCCACTTTGCTCTTTATTAAGTAGTAGATTACTATGTCATCATAAATACACACAAATCGATAGATACACACCATCAATTCAGTGTATTTAGATTGTTGCAACGTACTGTACCTGTGTGATTCCCTTCTATTAAATTCACACTTCAGCTTTAAGTTTTTATTCAGTAACTTGTCTGAAATAAGTGGTTTGTTTTCTATTTTTTTTCAGCTGACCCCCTGGTTGGAAGTATTGCCACTCAGTATATGACTAACAGAGCAGAGCATGACAGAATGGCCAGACAATGGACAAAAAGATATGCTACATAAATTGGATTTTTGTCAAACTCTTACATTATTTGTCTGTGATGGAAAGAGCTGCTTATGATTTTGAAGGGGTTGGGGGGAGGGAGGGTGCTGGTAAAGAGTAGGGTATTTCTATAACAGATTTTATTCAGTCTTTTATTTCCTAAGATTTTGTTGTTGTAACTTAAGGTATCTTGCTACAGTAGACAGCTAGGATTGGGAATAGCATATTTTAAGACTGTAATTAGCTCAGCAATGTTAGCTCACATATAGTACCGAGAAGAATGTAAACTTCTTAGACTTTTGGTTTTCAGTTTGCTTGCAATATGTAAAAGATTAAAACAGCTTAATTTTGTACAGGTACATATGTTGACATTTATGTAAAAGTCCTTTCAAAACTCTACACACTGTTTTTGCGTTTTGGTTTGGTTTTGGTTTTTTGTTTTGTTTGGGGAGGGGTTTATTTTGTTCTGGGTTGGGTTTCTTTTTTTTTTTTTTTTTTTGGGTAAAAGGATGTTGGGATTGTTTTCCCCTATGGAGGGCACATCGGTATTTAACAAATCCTTTTTAAAGACTGTCATCTCATGATCTGTGATATGGAGAGGGGGATATATGGCCTCATATATGAAATGAGAAGTAGTTAATGTATTATTTTATAAGCCAATCTATCTTTGTGAAAAGAATAAAGGGTTTAATCAGGACTTATGACAACCTGTAGTGAAATACCTTAAGCTGTTTAACTGTAAGGCGTGGAATAGGAGTCACTCAGTGGATTGGTTGTATGTTGTGGGCTACTTAAGTCTGCATTTGTTACTGTGCTAATAAAAAGATGTTTAAAAAAAAGAGGAAGAAGAGATTTCTGCTTAGTGCCTTGCTTTGTCGTTTTGCCAGAACAGTCTCTCTCAGTACACCTTGAAGATTACAGGATGGATAAGGACAAGGGAGATCTGCAGGTGAATGCACTGGTTGCTGCTATTTTGGGAAGACACCTCCAGACAAACATACATGAATGACAGCGTAAGACTTTTTCAACCGTTTACTGTGTAAGTGTTACACAGGCTAGCATGGCCCATGAGGAGGCAACCTGCCGCAGAGTCCATGCCAGTTACTTTTTAGATTAAGTTTTCACAGCAGTGGCACATTATTTGAGAAGTACAACTGGAAAAGTGTAAGAGATCTGGAAGGGAAACAGGCAGAAGGTAAAAGGAAGAGGAGAATATCGTCATGGTTTTCTGATGGAGTTGTCTGTTCCCACTTGGAAGAGGAGAAGGAATTGTGTCCTGGTAAGCTAGCAGAAGACACCTTAAAGAGAGTAAAGGAGACTTAATCTGTAGATCTCTTAACTACCTACAAAGATTATCTCCTAGAGACATGGTGTGTACATCGAGGTATGTAGCAACAGGGCAGTTAGTTGTTGATATGACATTTTTGACCACTCCCTTAAGGTAAAGGCCGGAAATACAGATTCATTTTCACATGGCAAGTACTTCATGTTGCGACATTTTTTCTGAGTACTATGTGGTCATCTGGGCTCTCAGATTTGTTTTGGTACTTTAAATTCTGTATATATTTTACTTATATACTTTTCTTCCTGTCTATATATAGTTCAAATCTGACTTGGTCCAAGCAATCTGTTCACTAGAGGTACCCTTCCTTTGGTGAGCGGCTGTGGGTAGTAGTACATCAGCCTCACCTGCTGAGCTGCCTTCTTTGACACAACGTATGTTTTGGTGCATGAGCTCCCTCATCTGTTTGGTGCAGCCTAGGAGAATTACTGGTATATAGCCACATCACACCAGGAGCATCTCTGGGTAATCACTTCCTCCTCCCCTCTACTGACTGAGAGGTAAATAGCTTCATTTCAGTAAGTTTTTGTCAGCTCCTTGCTTTCGTGCTACCAAGATGTACCAAATTAACTCTTCTAGGTGGCAGGGTAGAAGGAGCTAGTTTGGTGTAACTGATCTGCACAGTGTGCATTCAGCAAAAGAGGAACAGAGAAAGATGGTTCAATTTACTGATTTATATATTTTTTTTTTATAATCCTCTAGCATCTTGTGAAGGGACTGTCTAGCTCTGTAGTAGGTAAGTGACCTCACTGACTTAGGGAAGGCTTGATGTCAATGGAAGAGTAAAGAACAAAATATGTGTCCCACCCTTCAGCTACTACATTACACTCTGTACTGATTAACCCTATGTAAAACTGTACTACAGTGAGTTTCATTTCAGTACCAGCCACTCTGTGTAGATTGTTCACAGAGGAGACACTACATTTTCCATCACTTGTCAATAAAATACTATGGTATTTAGAAAAGACAATTGATGCGAGTGCTTAAAAAGTATGAGAATAAGCTCATGAAAGAAAATAGTGCATGGTGGTTCTTTATGTGAATGCCCAAAATTATCTAAACTTGTTTCTAATGAATTTAACCAAATCAAAGATAATGTGTCTGCCTTTATGTAATCTGTTTGGAAAAATGGCCTGAGTCATTCAGAAGATCCCTTTTCCTCTTACCTTTCTTAAAACACTGTCAAGTCCTGAGCATCCAGGCAAACAAGTGAGCAAGCTGATCTCACATGACATGCTCTGGCAGCCTACAGGTGACATCAGTCTTGGCAGTGGAAGTGGCATAGAGTCTGCGGGGTGCAGAACTGGACAGGAACCAGTCATCTCCATTCCTTCCATCTCCACATGTTTTAAGTTAATTCTGACTTGTCAGCCTGCACTCCATTGACTCAAGGGCCGGCTTCAGTGATGAAGTCTTTGCTTATTTTCATTGATTCAAAGCTGAATCAAGTCCCTTCTAGAAGAAGGGTTCTGCAGAGCTGAAGAGGAGGAACATAATCAATTCCTTGGTGAGAGGTGGCAGCAAGGAGGTGAACCGCTGTTGCTCTGAAGTCACCCCTACTTCCCAAGCACGCAGGCAGATGCGGAGTTTTCTCGGTAGGGAGAAGCCTTGAGTACATGTGTGTTTGGTAGGAAATGAGTGAGGAGGGAGTGTTGTTCTGCAGCATCGCTGGGGACAATGACTATTACTAGCGAGGTTGGGGGAGGTCACGCTGTAGTGCTTACTCAGCTGCAGTGTTGCAATGGAAACAATTGTGTGTTTCTAGCAGGGCATTACAAGGGTTTGCTCATTTATAATTGCTCTTATCTTACTCCTTGGCCACAGCTATCCAAACTACATTGAGCAAAGCACATAAACGGTTTCATCCACCTTCATTATAAAGGCAGGAATAATTGCTTAATTTTTAGTGAATTGTACTGCTGCTCTGACATTAGTAATGCTGACAGACTTCATTTGTCAGTATTCAGGAAGAGCAGTGCTATAAGCACCCAGCTTAATTGTGATCATTAAGCACACTTACTATTTAGCAGCTATGATATGACAGTGCAAATATTGCTTGTGGTTTTGCTGACTCAGAGTGAAATTCTCAATATTTGTTCAAAACAACATTAATTCAGTGGAAAATGAGGGAACTGTGTACTTCAGTTCACTCCCTCTCCCCACTCTTGTCTTCAAATACAAAGAAAAGCTAATATCAATTAGTGGAAGAGGTTGTTAGAGGCCAAAAGCTGGCCATTCTCTGTGGGAATGGTTGCTCATTCTGTCCCAAATATCCAATATTGTTTGGTTTACTTGACAGGCTGACCTATGACAGCAGATTCCTGCAGCACAGCGTTACCAGCATGGGGAGTCAAACACAGCACGTACAGTTGTGCTCCTGCTCCTGGATGATGTGCAGTATATTAAGACCAAGGCCATTTGTACAGGTATTTCTGGGTGTTTGCCATGGGGATGTTCCCGAAAGGCAGCCTCTTTACACTCCCAAGCTTGCTCTCACAAAGCAGTACAGCACTTTGTACTGGTTCCTGTCTGGCTTGTAGCTTCGTACCAAGGGTGGATCCCTGCAGCTTGGCTGAACAGCTGGTCAGGAGTGCTATGCAGTGCGCTAAGCAGAGCCTGGGCAGTGCCTCATGTGTACAAAATTGCTCTGTAAAATTTTTCAGTAAAATTATCACCTACGTGAATATGACTGATTTGTACTGGATGTGCTGGAGCAAAACCACGTACAGCTATGTTGTCCTTCAGGTCGCAGTTAACTTAATGAGTGCTCTGAGAGTCTTCTTGTTTGTACAAATAAATTCCCGAGCTGAAAACACTACTTGCCAGACTTTGCTGACAAACTTCATGTTGGGGGTAGATCTGTTCTAGTATCTCCCACAAGATTTGGGTGGTTTTTTTTTCTTCCAGACACTAGCAGAACTTCAGTTACTAAATCTGATGGTAGTTGTTCCTCCTGCCCCAAACTCTTCTACAACAACACACTGACCTCAGTCTCCTGCAGCATCAAAAAGCCCATTGGCCAGGGGTCTCTCTGTTTCAGGTCAAGGTAAAAGGAGTGTTGCCATTTCAAACATATCCTCTCTCCAATTTCAATGCTTTATTGAAGCTAGTACTATTGGTGACTGGAGGCTATAGAGCTGTGGGGAATTGCTTAATGATAACCTTGATGATTTGTCCCTTAACATGGCTGTATCCAGGCATAGTCAAAGCCCCTGCTAGAGAGGCATCCACCTGTCCCTTTCTCGTCTGTAACCCTTGTTGCAAGATAACTCTTCTCATTAAGTGCTTTTTAAAGCTTTTACTACTAGTGACTTTTCAAGCCAAGTCCATGAGAAGGAAGGATACCTCTTAGCCACAAGCTTGCTGATTTTATTGCTGAATGAGATTATTGCTTTAAGTGAAACAGTGAGAAGCAAATGGCAGAAAAAGCACTTAGTCTGTGACCTGGCAGCAGCCGACAACGTTAAGGTAGCTTAGTTATCACAGTTATTCCCTTTGCTCTTCCTTCCAGGCAAGGGAAATGTTGATTTGTTCTGGGACTGGGAGAGCTTGCTAGCTAAGAAGGTGAAGGGCTCAAGCAGTGTTTTCCGATCTGTCACAGTCACTTCCCACAGTCTCACTTTCTCAGCCCTTGCCCATTGCTGTGCTGCTTCTGTTTCCACTTGCCTTTGCTCCGGGAGGTCAGTTTTGTTTCCCAAGACAATAACTGTTACCTACAAACAAAACAAAAGGGTGAACTTTATACAAAAAGCATCCACCACTCACAGCACTTTTAAACAGTAGGCAAGTAGCAACACAGTTCAGACCTGTTCTTTAACTTAGTACTGGCACAAGGTCAGCTGCATGTAGTTTGGAAGAGCAGGGTCTGGGATTTGAATTAACCTCATCTAGCCTCCTGGGAGCTGGTTTTAATCATAAGATGTGCAGGACTTTCCCTTCTCCCCCCAGTTGCTTAAAGGGAAACAATACCCAAGAAAACTGAAGTTATACAGCCCTGTTCTCCATTTACTTTGCAATTGAGCTGCCCTAAGCAAATGGTAAGAGCATGACATGCAAGTAGGTCAGAGCAGCAGAGGCTTGAAAGATGAAAAAATGCATGGCAGCAGAGAAAGCCTGGACCCCATAGCTGTGTATTTTGCCCAGCTTGTTTTTTTCCCAAGCCCCAGCGCACAATATCAGTAAAGCCAACCCTGCCATAAGGGTGGCTGCCAGGCAGGGTGGGCTGTCAGCCCCTCTCCCAGCCCTACTGGCTGCCCCCCCCGCCCATGCAAGGCAAGCCACCAGAGGGACGTGAGCAGACAGTCTTCTGTCACTGAAAGGGTAAGGTAAGAACCAGCACTATCCTCTGGGAAGCATTTTCAAGAGCAGCCTGTTAGCTAACTCGAGCAGCACAGCTGTATCAAGTCAGGCCCTTGGTTGTGAGGATCCACCAAGTGACTTCTGCATCACTGAGACAGTACAGTGTGGCTGAGCTCAGTGGCCTGCCTGGTATTTCAGTTCTAGGAAGTGCTGAAGGTAGTGCTAGCCACTTGAAGTTACTGCTCCTGCTTATTTTAAGATAACCATTTTCTAAAAATGTTTTGCCAGCATCAGTTACCAGTTCTTAGGGGAAACCACACCTATATTTATAGTTCAGGGTCCTTAGTCAAACTCTGGTCTCATCTCTACACCAGCGGTTTGACAAAGATCAAGTGATAAAGTCCTCTCTTGCTGATGATTTGGGGTTTTTGCTGTGGCCACACCTGCTTGCTCTTTCCTGTTCATCAAGCTAACTCCAGGATGGCTTCTGTTTCTTTCCAGCTAGAGATGTTTGTCCTGTTCCTGTGAGGTCTGAGGCTTCCTTTCTTTTCTATAGCAGCCAAGAGTGTTTGGAAAAGTGTTTTTTCCCTCTGTGAAGGCTTTGAGAGAAGCTATAATCTTCATATGTGTTTACCACATGCTCAAACTGAATTTTACCTATGTTTAAGCTCTGCCAGTATGAGAGAACACAACCTCTATTTAGTATAAAATTTGGCCAGGCTTTAAGATGTCTGCTGGAGGGCCCCCACAGACAGAGGCAAGGAACCAGCCATCAGTGGTTTCTGTCACCTGCCACACAACAGGGGACTGTGTCACTCTAACAAGCCAAAGTTCTGCCAGCTCAGAAGCACCATGTGTGGAGATATATCCCTAATTTGGTTCAGGATGCATTCTAGCAGAGCCCGAACTTTAAGTCTGCTGATGCTATCTTAAGGTAGGACTCCTGATCTCGCCTTCTATGGTTTCAAAGCCTATTTTGTACGGACTAGAAATAACAAGAATAAAACTTAATTTATCCAGCTTATTGTGGGCACCACACTTTTGACTGTTATCCTCAATCAAGATCACAACTTTAAGCTCTCCCAGAGGATAAGCAAATTGGCTCTTTTCTAAAATACCTGCTTGCAACAAGAGAGAAAACTTCTGGCAGGTAACACAGAAGAGAAGGACACAGATCCTGTTGGGGCTGTGACTCCCTCTCTGCATTACAACATCGTGTAAAGTAAAAAATCGTGGCCCTAACAAAACACAGCGCCTGGGAAAAATTTCCTGCTCATCCACCTTTCCTTGCCCTGCAGGGGAGTCATGATTAACTCCCATGTCCCTGATATACGTGATAGTCTGCAGCTCACACCAGCCCTACCAGCTTACATACCTCTCCTGTGACTGCATGTTCGGCTCCTGTCAAACTTGGAGCCTGCCTTCCTCTACCACCCTATGTGCTGTCAGTACTAAACAAGTTACATTTTTGGAAAGTCTCTCCCTGCCATTATCCAATTGATTCTTCATGCACTTTTTTTTTTTTTTTTAACAGCAGAGACCAGACATTTGGAAAGCTGCAGGCTAAAGACATTTAACAGCGAAAACTACTCGAGAACATAAAGATACTGTAGGAAAAGCCATAATGCTAATGCCACATGCAAGTTATATTTGTTTAGCTAAGCTGGAACACTGTCAGCTGAAAACACTAGCTGCTTTCTAAGGGAAAATAGAGCAGTCATTTCACACAATTGAATTGATTCAATATGGTTGTTAAAATACATTAAAGCTGCTTTGCCAATTGACTAATGTCTGGGAGACCCAGTGTAAATTACACTAGCTTGTAAGCCATCAAGACATGAATACAAAACAAAGATAATGCCCTTCCTTATATTTTTCTATGCACTTGACTTCCTGTGTACAATATCTAAAAAAACATATGAACATATGTTTTATTAGTCATAAGTGTCCTGGCTGGTGAAATCAGCTAACTGAATTTTAACTGTAGTAGAGGAAGTAAGGAGATAAAAAAACTCACATTCTTTTGTATGACCTGCATGCAACGTGAATTAGGCTTCCCCACCATGAGAAAGCTTCCTTTTGCTGGATTGCCCAAGGCTGTGGGCATATTCATTTTCTTTTTTATGAGAGTTTTACAGAAACAAAATCTCTGCTTTGCAGCCTTAACTTCCTATCATTGATATACCAGTAAGCCAAGCAGTTAAGGCACCACGCATTTACCTCCTTCTTGTCTCTAAAGACATCAATCTCCTTTTTGAGCAGTTCAACTCTTTGGAAAGCTTCGAGGCTGGTCACAGCGTACACAAGAACAAAGCCATCAGCGACAGAGAAATAGTGTTTTGGCAATTCTATGCCCTCCTGCAGACCCCTGGTGTCATAAAGCCTTAACTGTTCCTTCATGCCTCGGTCTGTCTCCACCGATGCCAAATACACATCTTCCATTGTGGCACCCTCTTCTAACCCTGTTTTAAAACAAGCAGGAAAGTTCAACTGGTGTAAGTACGACACCACTATAAGAATAATTTGCAGTACAGTGGAATTTTACCCCACAATAGTTTTCAGTGCATGTTTTCCAGAATGACTTGACCTGGACTTGAACTTGCCTGACATCCCCATGAAGGGCTGCATTCATAGATCACTGCAACAGCTATTTACAATAGTGACACTGTGTAAATACAACTATCAACTATATGAGCACATGATTATGCCTGTAAAATTAATCTATACAACATGCACATTTAGGCTAGGATAAGGTAGACGGCTCTTCCCCTAGGTTTCCCAAACTCCAACCACCCAGTGTACCAGTTCTGTGCCAAACATGCTGCAAACGGGCCTGCCCAAACATACCCTTTGGAAGAACAGACAAGGAACACCAGATAGTCAAGTACTAACATCTTGAGTCTACTTCTTTGCTTCATACTGAGCTGGATCATATAGCAGGAGCCAAAGGAATAATTCTGGATTTGAATGTGTATTGGTGGTACAACTAACTAACAAGTGAAATCAAGCCAAAAAGGGAAGAGGATGTTTGCATGCAAGCAAAGTTGCATGCTATATTTACTCAAATACACAGTGAGCTTTTTCCATCCCTTAGGGATTTAAAATGACTCAGATTTGCTAATAGGAGCAAGCTCATTTACTGCAAGGTAAGAGCATGCACAAGCTAACAAGCTCTCATATATATATCACCTGCTCCATGGTAACTATCTGCATACTGGCTCTCCCTCCTTCCTTTCCCCATGGTAAATGTGAGGTAATTCAAGGCAGCTTACTTTGAACTAATTAAAACCTTTTTTTCAAGACAAACCTGAAAACAAATAGATCACCTTAGCTTTTTGTTCCCCCTGAATGCAGGTGCATAAGGTTACAGGTCCCAACAAACTATGTATAGTGTAGCTGGACCACTTTCAGGGTCAGTTTTAAGTATTCATATAAACCCTCTGCAGTCCACATTTTTGCCTCCACTGCACTCCAATATATGTGAATTGTTTGCCGTTGCAGGGCTACAATAATGAGTCCCGCATTATTCTCTTTGTCTGGCAAAAAGGGACCATATTAGTACATTGTTTAAGAAAACACAAGGGATTATCTGGCCTGTGAAAATAAGGATTTTGCTATATTCAATGACACTATTCAAAATACTTCACATTGACAAACAAGCTAAAGCATTCCACCCACGCTGATGGTTTCCAATGATGTATGCAGCATTCCCGTGCAAGAAAGTGGCACAAAATGTTCTTTTTGCCCCTCTCTGTCCAGTCTTCATAGATCAAACTCTTTATTAGGTTTGCAACAAATTAATTTATCTCACCTCCAAATATAGCCATGCTAGCATGTGGGAGCAAAACTAAAAAGGACAAAACAAAGGTTAATAAAAAGAGGAAGTATGAATGCATCCCGTGTGGTTGGAGAACGTGTTACAAGGGCATTTTTAAAGACTGAAGTAGGTAAAAGAGCCCTTTCTGGACATAGCACCATATTTTTTCTTGCTCTGCCTCATTGTATTGTACAGACAGGTCAAGGAAGTATGTAGCAGCAGTAAATACTACTTTGCCAAGAAGGAATGAACCATAAGTACCTAAGTTTTCTTTTTAGAAAGCAATGAATAATGTTTTACAGGGTTTTAGGATCTCAGTGCTGATCTGTAATTCAAGTCTTTAATACATCCACCTTCTCTTATGAGTTTATTCCTAATGGCATTACAAGTAGCAGTGAAAATTATGTCGTTTAACATCCTACTTGAAAATGACGAGGAAAAATTAAGATCTAGGAGTTAAGTCAGCAGAATAGAGCAACAAATTTTGATGTGAAATGGTAGGGGCACTTTGGAAGGAACTGGAATTTATTCATCGGTATCAGATTCCAAAGGGGAAATCTCACCTACGTACATTGGAGGAGGGAGTATATGCAAGCAGCTTCCTAAGCAAACACAGATAGCTTTTAGACATATCCGTGTCACCTTATTCTAGGCCCTGCTTCTAAAAGCCCAGACCCCATGCTAGCAACAGCTTGATGACAATAATATTTACCCTTCTTGTTAGTACCATCCCATTCAAACATGTGCCAGGCAAGTTGTACAAGTGGCAAAACTAGTCAGGAAAGCCCAGTGTCCTAGGAAGGTGTCTGGCACCATCCAATCCTCCCTGTCACAAGGACCTCGGTTCTCCCTTTCTTGCCTGGCGTCCCCAGGCATCCTCCCACCTTCGCTGCCTGGATGGGCAAAGGCAGCTTGTGCTGGAGAGTTACTGCCCTGCAGACTGCTGCTGGCTCAAGTGGGTTTTCCTTGGAGGAGAGTGTTATCTTTCCTGCTACCAGTTTTTCTAAATTTGCGGAAGCATATTTTGAGATATCTACTGCTGTGACACAGATGAACTGGCAGATGGAACCAGTTTTCAGGTTCAGAAGCTATAAGGGGAAAGGGGAACTAACAAGACAGTGAACAATCTCGTGGTTTCTTTGGAAACTAAAGATAAAAAAAGTTAGGGAGGGAAAGGAGGAACAGACAGGAGATTGATGCCATTCTCTAGTGCCTACTTAGCTGGTGCAAGTCTTGGGAGAGGCAGGAAGGTCTTTGTCTATGTGACCGACCGCTGCCACAGAGGAACTGCAAGGGGAAGCCTCAGTCATAAATTGGGTGGTGTTGCAACCCCTGGTGGTTTCCCAAGGAGGAAAAGAAAAGGCTCAATATACTAATGAATACTGCAGACTCAGGCTAGGCAAGGCAGAGATACTGCAAATACCAAAATAAAGCAAAATTTCAAGATGGATGGAATTTCTGAAGTTGCCAAGTGACTCTTGAACATAAATGCATTGCAGATTTTGTGTCTTCTTGAGTACATTTGAAGATCTCCTATGTAATCTCTCCTTCCCTCTTTCCAGCAGGCATTAAGCAAAGAGCTCCTATGGCCTGCTATCCCTTGTGTTTGTAAACTGCAGGATAACAGGCTTTGCTTACTTAGATCTCCAGTGACAGCATTTCAGATGATCCCTGACTCAGAGAAGAGCTGGACAGGCCTCAACAGGAGCTGGGCTATTTAGGTTTAGCTGCTAGTTAAGTATTGGTCCCATCAACCAGTAGCCATGGCTGTACCCCTCAGTTGCATACATTCTGTTCCATTTGCATCTATTTCTAAAATGCAAAGCTGACTGCAGCTCTATCAGAAGGTAGTTTTGATTTACGAAGCAAAGACATAAGAATGCATAATTTGGTTAATTAGCCTCCACATCTCTGGAGCTAAAAACCCCAAATCCCTCCAGATGAGACCAAGTAAGGCAAATTCTCTTGTTGTTGGTTCTACCACAGTAATAGAAAGTGTTTTCATTCCTAGCTAGCAAGATGATTTGAAGTAGCTGCTTATGAATAACCTGACCATACTGGTTATTTACACAGCTAGAAGGCAAGGGAAATCCAGTTTCTAAAGGAAGAGTTCTCATCTCCTCCTGTTGAGCTGATTGGAGATAGGTTGAGGGGCCGTATATATTTTAAAGGCAGAAGGAATACTCCTTTCTGCACCATTGCTAAACAGGGACACTGTTTAAGGAAAAATACTGATCCTCTTCACAGGCATGTCCCATGCCAAAATTAAGCCAGCAACTCTTCCGTTAGCCCTCTCAAGAGAATTTGGGCCAAGCAGTTCCAGGTACCACAGGTATTTAGTGGGACAATTTCATGACTACGGAGAAAAGACTGGCCCCTCTTTCTTCAGGAGTGCAAGAGAAGGTGGAGGATTTGGACAAACAAAGCACTGAAGACACAAAAAGAGAGATCATCCCAAGTATGAGGCAACCGTATCCATATGTGCAAGCCTTAACAACTATTTGGCCTGACCTATGGTAATCTAGTCCCTACACAACTCAAAGCTAAATCTGCACCCATGTCAAACATCTCCTTCCAGGTTTTGTCTGATTCCTTGTATCAGTTTAGCCAGAGAGGCTGCCATGCAATACCTACGTTACTTTGTGCAGCTTTGAGAGCATCTCTCATCTTTTTGCTGTCTCCTTTCTCATCCTAGGGCTGAAGGCAAACAGCCCCTCTTGTAGGGGCAAAGCCCAAATACCACACACTGTTGCTTACATGCTCCAGGGACACAGATGTTCCTTTCTGGAGGGTATTCCTCCCTCCCAATTACTTTTTCCTCTTTGACCTCAAGCAATCTTAGTGCCTTTGCAAGAGTGTTAGCTGCTGACCATGTAAGCAATGGCAGCATTTAGAGGCTTCATCCATGACAAGCCAGGAAGAGCTGAAGGTGCACTTTTTTCTAGGAAAAGAAACTCAGCGCAATTGGGTTTACAGCATCATCACCAAGTACACAGCCAGGAGCATGGGCGTAAAGCCAAGGGCTTTATATAGCAGCATGAAATCTCCAAGGACACTAATCATTTCCCTGATAGCAGCTGTGCCACCACTCCTTTTTACAGGAAAGTCAACAGGAGGCACGTGAGAACTGATATAGACTCATGGCTGATTTACAGCCAGGAGGAGACCACCATGTCTGTGACAGGGATATCTCAGAGGACGGCACCAGACCTTGCGCTCTGAGCCTACAACCAAGTTTGAGCAAGCCTCTTGTCACTGGGAGGAGTATGTGGATGCCATCAGGAATGGAGAGACTCCCTGTGTTGGCTCAGCAGCCCTCCTCACAGCTCCCTGGCCCTCGGACTGGCCGCAGAGCTGCTCCTGACGTCACTCAGGAAGCACAGGTTTTGAAACAGCTTGTGTCCATGTTGCCATACCTGGTGAGCTGCCGTGCTGGTTGGCTCTGAACAGACAGGCTTTCAGCAAACACACTAGTCCTTTTTGCCTCCTGCCAGAAAGGACAGCAGCCAAGATGTACATGTCAGCTTTCTGGAGCTCACAAGCTTTAGGAAACAAGGACTGAGATTCAGTAATCCTGTTTTAAGCGTGGAGGGGCCACCCCTGCAATGGTAGCACCAGCAACAGGTCTGTGCAGTTTAAAGCAGCTCAGCTAAGGAGCAACCAAAGACTTGCCATTCCTCAAACTCTGTCCTTCCCCAGTGAGATCCTCACAGCAGTGTTCTGCCTCTGCAGTTTGAGGGTTAAATCAACACAGATTGGAGCAGCAGCTAAAGTTCTTCTGGGAACCATTTTCACCAGCCCATATTTCAAGCACCTTCTGCCAGAACTGCCTGTGGGCTGAAGAAGAGGCAGGGAGGACAGTGACCACCCAGTGGGACTGCCAGAAACACCAACAGATCAGTCCACCCCTCAAAATGTGCCTGACGGCACACATGGGTAATATCAATAGTGCTGGGCTAGGGCTGCCTGTCCCTTGGGGCTGCAGGGGCTCCATACAAGCCCTCTCCTTGCTCCGGTCCTGACTCTGCTACTTGCCTTCTTTCTCCGAAAGTCTTGGGAATAAGATTAGAACAAAAGCATAGAAAACAGGAGGCTACTTTCTTCCTTCTCCCCTTGCACCTCCCCCCCCCCCACTATCAGCTGTTCCCTCCCTCACTGTTAACTCCGAAAAATAAGAGCAGAGCTGCGGGAAAGGAAAACTGATCTTTTTGAGAGAGGAGGGGGAAAGTCTGCGTGGCGCAATGGCCAATCTGGAGCAGAGTATTCAGGAGTGACAGAGGGACACCTGCAGCTAAACCCGAGGCACGAGGCTTCCCTCTGGTTATGTCAGCCCGTATCCATGATGTAGTATAATTGTGTATATGGCTGGCTCCATAAATAGCTCCTCCGATCAGCAACAACCCAAATATCCTTCCTGCCTGGGTCACTAATAGGAGCTTGGGGCACGGAGTAATGCAAGGCAACATGATTTAAGCAACGTGGCCTTGCTCGTGCTGCTTGACTGTCTCTGACAATCACCAAGTGCAGAGGAGAGGCAGGTTGGTAGCAAAGGGAGAAACCTTCAGCCTGCAGGTTTTGCAACCTTCACGCTGAAAGCTACATGGGGCTATGTGCACAGCTCTCGCAGGATGCTGGAGACAGATGTTGCTGCAACATTAGAGGAAATCCTCCTTTTAAGCAAGGGTATTAGCATGCAGTTCTGTATCACACTTTGCCAGCAAATTCCTCCCATCCACACATTTTAAAGGCGCAGTGCCTGCAAAGCACTGTTCTAGAAATCCTAGTGTTTATCCAATAACGTATGCCAACATTTAATTTACTGGCCCAAGGAAAAGATACAAATTGACTAGACATCCTCTGTCCAAGCCCTGAGATTCATCCCTGGTGCCTTGTTTCTGGGTGAGGTGAGAATAATTCATCAGCCTGCTGATCGTTGCCCTTCCTTGCAAAGCCAAGTCATGTGGAAACAGAGGGAAACAAGCCGGCTTTGCCTTCGTTCCCTTTCTTTTGTGTACAGCAAGTCTCAAATATCCCATGCTCCTGTCTTAAGTCCATTTTCCACAGAAGGATTTATTTGAGAACCGAGAAGCTTGGCCCTTGGAGTTCAGCACAGAACATGGGACCTGAAGCTGAGCTGTTTTTCTCTCCAGCACTTTGATTAAATATTAGCCAAAACAAAGCAAAATAAAGCTTTAAGAAGATGGAACAGAAGTCTAAACAGTCTCTCCACTCATCATGTGGTAGCTATTTATTTTTCAGGCACTTACAGCATCTTTCAGGAAAGAGATACTATGTAAGTACATCACCTACTCTCTGTGTTTGTTTCTTTTTGAACTTTCATGTATTTTATAATGGGGAACATCACAGAAAGGGTTCTTCTCCGAACCTCTTTTAAAAATCGGTAAGCAAGAGACTATGAAATTCAAGAACTGCCCAGAGATGCAACAAAACCACATTAATTTCCTTCTTCACCTCAGTGTAGTTCACAGTCCTCGGTCACTGCTTTTTGGGGGCCCACACATAACAAGGTTCTGGAAAGGAAACAATCCCCCCCCGAAAGTAAAAATATCTCACCAATAGTATGCTTTCCATAGAGAAGCTGCTCCAAAATCGCAGTCTTTCCCACCGAGGCCATTCCACAAACCACCACCTTGTAGCCCTTTCCCATCTTTCCTGGAGGGCAGGGTCAGCAGGTGAGCCCTGTGCAGACACAGGAGGCTGTGAGCCTGGCGCGGTGGCAGAGCTCGGCACCAGAGAGAAGCAAACCCCACGAAAGGCGAGAGGCAAAATGCAAAGCAGCGGGTGACTTGGAGGCACAGCTCCCTCCCAGGCGCTTGCCAGCAACTGATATTTTTAGGACTAGAGTTTCCTCCCGCACCATTTTTTAAGGTTTTAGGCTGCTGCCATCAGGGCTGATGCTTGCTTGCAGCCTCGACGCTTGTACCGTCAGGCTCAGAGCGAATGTTTGCGAGTGCTGGAGTGTGTAAGCCCTCTGGGGCAGGGGCTGTGCTTGTTGGCGTGTGTATGCACTGCAAGACTTGTGTTATCGGGCTTCACGTTTTTGCTGCAGGCCTGAAGGTATCTGGTGGTATCAGGACGGCTTCTGGAAACGTGACAAAAGGGCAGTTCCTTCCCTTTCACTTCACACGCAGAAAGAGGAGCTATAAAATAGGAGCATTAAAGGCAGAAGCACAGGAAAGCAAATCCAAAGCAGGTTTTTTGGTCTGTTTTAAATGGCTTTGGATGGGCAGGGGTTGGTTTTAGCAGGAGGCTTCCAGATGCTGGGGCAGTTCCCTCTGCCAGTGAGCCATGACTGGGCGGCGGGCCCGAACCCTCGGGTGGCTGTTTGGAGCAGTTGCCACAGCAGAGGACCTTTGTAGGACCAGGAGGGGCTGGCCTTGTCCTGCCTGGATTCCAGCTTAGCCAGGTAACGCTGCCCAACCCAGGGCGCTCCGCACAGCGTACGCTGCAGCGCGGGAAGGTCACCCCAGGGCCGCGGGGGGATGCGCAGGCAGGGGAGGCCTAATGCCCGTGTTTATTCCCTGGCAGCTCCACAGCAGCACGCTGGGGACG
>NW_010123119.1:0-1191 GCF_000699245.1 Pterocles gutturalis
GGCTGGGGGGGCAGGGGGAGCAGGAGGAGTTCTGGGGGCTCTGTGCAGAATTTTGACCTGGCGGGGCTCAGGTCTCAGCCAGACCTCGCAAAGGATGAGCCCAGCTCTGCTGTCGGGATGTCCCCAAGGGGACACGGGGACTCCAAGGGGACCATCCCTGGGATTTGGCTCCCGGGCTCCGGCAGTGACGGGGAGCAGGCGCTGCCGTGGGCTCCGCACCATGCTCGTGGGGCTCAGCACCGCAGTTATCCCCGTGCCCGGGCTGCTGATGCTGCCCCCAACCCAAACCCCAGAAAAGCAGAAGCATCAGAGCTGGCTCTGCTCTGGGGACATTCCCGCTTCCCACTGGGACGGGCTCCAGCTGGGGCCACGGAGGCACCGGGACACAGGGAATTTCCAGCTCCTGGTGCAGAGGGAGAGGGACAGACCCACATCTCAGTCCTCCCGATCTATGGGTTTGTGGTACAGCTCTTAAAAAGAGTTATTCCCTGATTCTTGCCATATTGGTGCACGACGTGAAGCGCTTTTTGATTCTAGGAAAATATTTGGTAAGAAGCGACACAAACTTCTTCCAGGGTGTGAAACAGGCAAGATGCCCCAAAATGGGATTTTTCAGGGAGCAGAGGGAAACGGCGGCGTCGGAGGTAGAAGGAAGAAGAAGGGAATCAAAGATCCGCGGCTCGACCGCGCTTTTAAAATAAAGCTCTCTGAACAAGCAGCGCTGCCAAAACTCCGCGTTTGCTGCTTCTCAGCAGCATCCACAGGAATAAACTCAAAGCTCCTCTCCTGCTGACCGCTGTCCCCAAAACGCAGCCTGGGACCGAGCCGCCGTCCTTGTCCCCAGCCCTGCGCTCGCCACCGCCCCTGTCTCGATCCGGGGGAGGCTGCGGGTTTGTTTTCTCCCCAGGCAGCACGACAGTCACCTTTATAAACGGGGAAATAGGAATCCAGCCGCAGAAAAGCACGAAACCTGCGTGATGGGGTGTGGGGAAAGAAAAGATCCCCACAAACAGGCACCCGAGCCGTGGCACGTCCTCCTGCAGGGACAGGGAGAGCAAACCGCCATGGGAAATGTTGAATAAATATCTCTGTTTAGCATGTTAAAATATCTGTGTGTAAAGATATTCATTAAATATTTCCACTTTGGAGGTAAAAAGAAGCTGGACCCCAGAGCTGGGTGCAGCACCCCAG
>NW_010123120.1:0-367 GCF_000699245.1 Pterocles gutturalis
CCCCCTGCCCTCTCTGCTCCACCAGACTCACAAGACCTTGCCACTCCCCAAGCTCCTGAAGGAGGCAACACACCGCATCGTCCGTCTGCAGGCCCTGGCCCGTCAGTGGTGGTGGATGCTGGTGGTCGGACAGCAAGGGGGCAGAGGTGCTGAGACCCCTGTCCCACAGCTCCGCTTGGCTGGCCAGGGCAGGACCCATGCACTTCTCTGCTTGGCTTTGGGCTCAGGTGTTTCTGCGTCATGCTGGAGGCTGTGAAGCCTGATGAGACCAAGGTGGAAACGAGGATGGAGGAGGAGATGGAGGTGGACGTGGAGGTGGAGGAGGTGGCAATGGAGATGGACCCACCAGCCGTAGCACAGGCACGGG
>NW_010123121.1:0-4337 GCF_000699245.1 Pterocles gutturalis
TTCCAAGCTCTAACATTCTGTGATTCTGTCGTTCTGTGCACTTGCCTAGAAATTCCACTCTAGAGTTGAAAAGCCTTTTGTAAGAGATGTTAAGTTGAAACTAGAGTGGAAGTTTTGATTTCAAAAGGTGGGTGTGAAAATACAAGTGAAAATTCCAGACAGTTTAAATAATTAGTCCTAATAAAGACAAACGTTTTTTCTTTTTACATGTGTTAAATAAAGTGTTTCTTTACCTCAGCATTATCATGCAGAATATGCGTTTATGTCAGAACTGTGAAATTGGCCCAATCTCAAGAAATATAAAAATCCAAATTAAAAGGCCCCAAATAAGATATATTCCAACCTATAATTTGGGGCTGTGTATTACCTTTGTGTATTTATCCTCTTTTTTGGAAGATGCAAGTTTATCAGTAATATTACATTGGTCCTAATTGCTGCCTCTCCAGCTAGGGTTAGACCAACCTTAAATTCTGGAAATTCAGCTTAAGAGTTTACTTTAGCTACTCTGAAAGTGAATGTCCTGACATTCATTTACATACTCTAGAATTCCTACTGAACTGAATGCAATTCAGTATAGCTACCTATGTGTTCAAAGGATTTGTTCACACGTGCTTTATACTGCAGTGAAAAGAGTTGGCAAGTGGGAGGAAAAGCATAAAGCAGTGAGTTAGTTAATAAAAATTATTGAAAGGACCTTTACTAGAGCAGTTAGACACTTGAAACACCTCCTCACAGTCATTATGTATTTGAAAAATTTATGAAAATTATATATACAATACATATTTAAAATATAATTATATGTTTGAAATATTAGAAAAAATATGAGGAGGGATGTAACACGTCTCCTATGGGGAAAGTCTGAGAGAGTTGGGGTTGTTTAGCCTGGAGAGGAGAAAGCTATGGGGAGACCTTATTGCAGCTTTTCAATAATTAAAGGGGGCTTATAAGAAAGATGGGGACAGGCTTTTTAGTAGGGCTGGAGCAATAGGACAATAGGAAATTGTTTTAAACTAAAGGAGAGTAGATTCAGGCTAGATATAGGGAAGATATTTTTTACCGTGAGGGTCATAAGGCACTGGAAGAAGTTGCCCAGAAAGGTGGCAGAGGCCCCATACCTGGAAACAGTCAAGGTCAGGTTGGATGGGGCTCTGAGCAACCTAATCTAGTTGAAGATGTCCCTGCTTATTGCAGGGGGTGTTGGAATAGGTGACCTTTAAAGGTCCCTTCCAACCCAAACCATTCTATGATTCTATCATAGAATTATAGAATATCTGAAGTTGGAAGGGACCCATAAGGATCATCAAGTATGATTCAATGAAATAATTAAAGAAGACTAATTGTAAAGACCACTTCTACTTAAAAAAAAAAAAAAAGGGGAGGATTGCGTGTGTCTCTGTGATGTTTCTTGCAATAATGGAAACAAAGACTTACTCTTAGTTTAGGAAATCATAGGAAAATACTTTTTTATGTATTGATTTATTCAGGTAAAATCAAGAAAAATATCATTCCAGCCTTCCCACTTTGTCTCCATCTACCAGGGTGATTGTGGTGCCTTTTACAAAGTCTTCTGTTTGCATGTGGGAGTTCTAAGAACTAATATCAGAATAAAATACATCTTTTTCAGATGAGAATTAAATGTAAATTATTCTATAAGGCAAGGAATACCACTGAGAAGAAGTATTAATAACTTCCACGTTAGTCCCCAGTGAAATTGTTTGATTTCTTGTACAAAGAATTTGAAATAAGAAATCCCTAAATCCATGTTGAATCCCCAAAGACCTGATTAAAAACTGTTTTTCTATTTGTTTATAAAAAAACCCCAACCAATTTACTCTTGCCATAAACATACTCTTTAATCCCATGAAACTATGATAAGCTTTTTAACTTTTATATTCTAAACTTTTAACTTAAGCATGCTTCCCTCACCTAATTATGCAGATTTTGATTGAAAACTGTAAGGAAAAGATTGTCTTACTGAAACCATGTTGTTGTTATAGGCATATTAGTTTTACTACAACGAGCTGTAGAAATAAAATAATATTTTGCCTGCTCCCTGTTTTTAGTTTGCTATGTAACATTACCTGCCTGAATTAGAACATAACATTCAAACTGTGTTTTAAATCTTGGAAGTAAGTTTTTGAGGCTTTTGGATGGTAACGAATATGATTACAATACGCCCTAGAGCTTCTGTCAAGAATTACTGGGAACATTATTAAGAGGCTGCACCAGATGATTATGTGACCCCAGACTCTCAGCTCATGTTTCTGATACGTTCAAAATTAAGACACATTTTTCAGCTTAAAAATTGAGTTTCTATAAATACACCTTTTCAGTGGAATAATAATAAAAATGATTAAAGTCCTGCTTTCTGCCATTTGTTTAGAAACAGAAAATTGCCTGTAATTTATTTTTACAGAAAATGCAATTCAGGCCTTCGGCAATGGTACTGATGTGAATGTGTGGCAGCCAATCTTACCAGTGCAGACCACTACAGCCACAACTACAACAGCTTCCAGACTTAAAAACACAGGTTCGGAGACCACCAACAATGAAATACCCACCCACAACGATTCACCAGCGTGTGCAAACCTGCAGGTAAGAGAGTCTTGTGCTTGTTGCAGTGCATAAATGAAAGTTTTTTCATAGATATGGATACACAGTAGCCTCCTGCTGCATAAATAGATGCCTGCTTAAATTGGAATATCTATTTATTCCCATGTTGTAGTTACAAGCCGGATATATGTTGCAAAATGTCAGACACTCTTATTTTAAATCAGAGAAACCCATATTTCAAAGTGGAAATTGTTGCCTCTCTGACTCAGAAACAAGGCATAGTATTTAATTTATTATCACAGGTTTGGATATGAATGTGGCACTCTCCAAACCTTGCCAAGATATGTCAGATTAAATTAATCCCCTGAGTAATCCAAATTCAGAGGGAACTCTTAATGTCATCTAGCATGTCCTGCTGATTTCTTTCTTGCGTTATTGGCAGTAAACTTAAGAGGTTTTTTGGCTGAGTAGGTCTGAACGTTAGAGAATATGTGGTGCTACAAGCTTCGTGGCAAAGAAACTGGACAAAGATAGAAGCTATTTTGAATCAGGCGCTTTCCTGAACTGGGGCCAAGGTCATGATGTGATTTTGGCCAATGGTTGTAGCAATTTTCTTTGACACTTCAATGAAGCTGTTCATGGTGCACCACTGATTGTGGATTTAAAGAGGCTCATTGCTTGCAGTATGTGCGGCTCTTAGAATGTTTGAAGAGCTTGGGCAGGAGACAACTACAAAATCAAGTCAGGAAAGAGGTAACAGGAGATGTAAGGTGAAAACATCCGTAGGCCAAATTAGAATCTTGGGTTATAAAAATTTCTGGTGGTTTAAATGCAAAATTGGGTCAGGGATAGATCAGCTTGGCCTGTTTGGTTTTGTCGTTACAGAAGGAAAATTACTATGTGACACAAATGAAAGTGTCAAAGTTTTAAGGTCTCATCTGGTATGAAGATACGTTTTTTATGGATTCTCGAACCCTTCTAGCATTCACATTTCACTTACAAAAAATTGATCGTATATTCTTCATATTAAACTGTATCAAGGTTTACGTGTTCACTAAAATGGACAATTCATATCCCTCAGAAATGTGTTTTGCTTCTTAATTTTTCCTGTACCACTCTCTCATCTTCATCCTTCTCTAGTTTCTCCATTTGTTTTGTGTTGGCAAATTGCATACGAATTGACATTGTTTCACAAAGTACATGGGGTTAATGGTAGATGGTGTTCAGTTTGGGTCCTTCTGTTTTAATTCTGTTTTTCATATCTGTGCATTCATTATTAAGCTTTTTAAGTTATTGATAACAGGGAGATAGCTATAGGCGTATATTTCTGTATGCAGTAATCATTTCACCATATAGAATAAGCTAAAAAGAAGTGTAACCTTTTAAACTTGGAACTTCAATGATGGGATATTATTAATTCACTTCATTTTATATTAAAAAGATGTTTGATGGGAAAGATCACATTTTCCTTCAGTGTTTGTACAGTCCCCTCTGGAGTAAGGCCTCCAGATGCTACCAAAGTACACATGATAAATAATGACCTGAGATACGGCAAGCGATCACAAATCCCATTGGACTCAGTTTGATTTGCAAATGTTCCTCAAGCCTGAATAGATGTTCCAGTGTTTTGAAAATAAATGAAATTCTTCCCTGTCCTTACTCCTGTTACTCTGGCATTTTGAAGTCACATCCCGCATGAGTTCATCAGCACTGGCTTAAAGCTGTGTTATGACTTCAAATGTACCCCTGATAGACTTCACACAAGAAGGAAAGGTCTGTAGGGA